>NC_047510.2:25519608-25819608 GCF_902827115.2 Pseudochaenichthys georgianus
AGGGCGTTCCATAACAGGCTGTCTCTCTCACGAGCGAGCGCAGAGCCACTCGCGGGCGCAGAGCCGCTCGCGGGGGTTTAATCTGCGCGCGAGGGTCATTTTATGCGCGTGTAAAAGCACATTTTCCGCTCTTGAGTAGCTTGTTTTACGCGCTAGAATATTGACCCAAATCTAACTCCATAAGCATATTGCTGTGCAAATCGGCGGACGATTGCGAACAGGGGTCGGGGGATTACTTTTCACAAGTAAGATTCAACATTATAATTGGTTGTATTTTGTAAATAGAATATTATTGTACTGTATTGATGTCCGCCAGCGAAATCGTAGCCAGCAAACATTATGTTCATGGCCAACTGAGACTTTATAAATCGCTGCTGTAACAAGTGAATGTCCCCGTTGTGGGATGAATACAGTAAAATCTAATCTAATCTATCTAGGAAGAAGAAGGAAGAAAATAAGCTTGACCTCCTTCTTAAAATGTTTTTGTGTTGACTCTCAAATCTCCCGTTTTTATTTTGAAGGTTTCCCAAAGACAAAGATATGAGAAATAAGTGGGAAGTTGCTTTGAGGAGGGAAGGGTTCACTGCAAGCGAGTCATCCGTGATTTGCAGTGAGTATTGTAAGCAGGACGAGTTTGACAGGACAGGACAGATTGTCCGACTCAGAGATGGTGTTATTCCCTCCATCTTCAGCTTCCCGGTTCACCTCCAAAGAGTAGGTGTATCATCATACGGTTATTAGCATTCATAAATGTAAATATTCTATTATCAATAACAGGGCAGTAGACTACGTCTACTTCCAGAAAAGCTGAAGAGAGCCTGTCTGTGGCCCCTCAGGACGACCCAGAAGCTTCAACCTCACACTCACAACCTCAGCCTAATGATGTGAGTATTTCTATTTTCAACATCATATCATAATGGTCCTAGACAAAGTCAAATCTCTCTTGTTTGCTGCCACTCATATTAAACACACTCACAAATAAACACATACACACACAATTGAAGACATGTTGAACATGCATTCCTGGCACACTCACACACACACACACACACACACACACACACACACACACACACACACACACACACACACACACACGCATGATGCTGGCAGTGGCTTTGACAGGTGATGACTATAAGAAAGAATGTGGGCCATACTCTAGTTGTGTCAAAGTGTTGTGTGTGAAGTGAAACATCACTCAAACCATGTTCATCCCTCTTTCTACTGGGATCATAGCTATGTCTCGCCTGCTTCTCCTACTGCTCTTAAGGCCAGACTCAATGAAGCTTTAGCAAGAGTGGAGAGTCTCGAGCGAGAGAGGAAGAATGCCATGGCTAGAGAAAAGAGGGCAGAGACCACAGTGAGGACTCTTTTGGGGGATTTGAGGGAAAAGAACCTCATTAATGAAGAACTCAAAGAGGCTTGATTTCTACTCAGGGAAGATGAAAGTAGCACTTTGAGATTCATGTACATCTTACTCTTACACTCTTTATTAAACTCCTTTGTTATTATATGAAGGGGACTTATTAATTTTTTCTCATACAATTTCAGATCTTCAAATAGACTTGAAGGCAAAGCAGGGCCATGAGTACTCCAAGGACCACAGAGAATGTGCCCTCACACTCCATCTACATGGTCCAAAGGCATACAAATACCTCAGAGAGACTACAACAAAAAGGTAGTCTTAATGTTGTTCAATTTCATTTTTGGAAATTACGGTTGCAAGTACGTTAAATAGCTACTTCTCAATTTTTTTACAGGTGGCTGTGTTCGGTGGATGGCAAGCCTGGCCTGAACAAGATGATGCTGGATATGCTGGAGAGAAGATGCCAGGACGACCAGGCTAAATATGGATGTGTTTCACTCATGTTGGATGACATGGCCATCAGAAAACATGTGCAATATAATCCACATAACCAGTCAATGTCTGCTTTTGTAGACATGGGTGATGGAAACAATGAGACCGATGCTGCTACTGAGGCTCTTGTGTTCATGGTGGTTGGCCTACACGGACATTGGAAGGCTCCCATTGCATATTACCTGACGAAGTCTTTGTCACCTGAAACACAAAGGGTCCTAATCTAAATCTAAAATCTAATCTAATCTATCTAGGAAGAAGAAGGAAGAAAATAAGCTTGACCTCCTTCTTAAAATGTTTTTGTGTTGACTCTCAAATCTCCCGTTTTTATTTTGATGGTTTCCCAAAGACAAAGATATGAGAAAGAGGTTCTCAGTCATGCTTTGGAGGAGCCGCATGCACGGGGCATTCGGGTGTCATGAGCAACTTTGTGTAAATATGGTTTGGGCGGGGTGGTGTCATGTTCTTGTGTTTAACTTGAACATTTACATTTTTTATATAGATGTAGAAGTACATTTTCATTTTTTATGACATAGATATTCATTTTTACTGATATATAACTTCTGTCTATGTATAATGTATTAATGTTTCTTCATTTTTCAACTTATTAAAATAGCTGAGTATAGGCCTACACAATATGCTTCTCTATCATATATAGACCATTAGTGTTTTTTTATGTGTGTGTGTGTATATATTATATATCGTGTGTCTTTTGCAAAATACCTATCATACATAACATAGGCTATCAAATACCAGAATATTCTATTGCTGTTAAGCCTACTATGAATATTAAAATACGCCGAATCATGTGTCCGATATCATGCCTACATATATGACGTTTGCAGAAACCCCCCCCCCGTGAAAATCAGTTTTGAGGATCAATTCAGCGAGTTATGATTGATAAAATGCGCTGACACTTCATTGCGCCTGCCAGACAGATTACACTGAGTGGAGCGGGTGACCGGTCCAAGATGGCGGCCCCACGGCTCGTCAGCGCCAATAGGCAGCAGCGGTCGATGCGGCGTCTACTCTTTATATGTCTATGGTTGTGACCAGAGCTATTTAATAGAAGAGTTACGACACCGGAAGTCCAAAAACGGTTATCGTCACGTGGTTCATGTAGACGAGGGATCGTTCCCCGGAAGTTCATGGCGGGCAATGTGAATGCATTGATAACAGGAGATAGAACTACGATTTTTGTTAATTATTAGTGAATAAAGGTTTTGATTTGCAATATTTATACAACAAATCGATATGTGTATGTATTTACATCAATATGTTTTCAAAAATAAAATCGAATTTGCTAATATTAAGTGATAATACTAGGATTAGTGTGAACAACTAGTTTACATGTTACTAACAGTGCCTTGGTTAAAGAGCCTGTTGCTGTTTATTTATAGCTTTGAATTCTTTCAAACCAATATTATCTTCTTAAACTTGTATGGTAGTCAGGAGGATCACTTTCTAATGTTTATTGATACATTTAGAGGGAGGGGATCTAAAGTAATGCTTTAAAATTCAGATTAGATTAATTTCTACCATTTTCTTAAATTCATGGTAGTTTCAGTAATCCCCTGGTAATTGAGGACACAAGTTATCTAAATGACTAATGTCGTCTTTATGGCTTTCAGAAAGGACAGGAGACCGATATGATGATGATGATGTTAAATGTGTTGCTTTAGGAACTTCCATTGCAAATACATGGAATTCAATAAACATAGAAGAGCATATCATGCAGTTTGTCGGTGCCTTTTCCTCCGTGTTGTCCTGGTTTGCTGTGCTGCCTCCTAGTCGCCACCATGGTTTGCTGTGCTGCCTCCTAGTCGCCACCATGGTTTGATGTGCTGCCTGGGGATGCTCAAATCTCTCAGAGAAAGGAGTACGAATGTACGGCTTCCCCACTGACACAGAGCGGAGGAAAAAATGGCTGGCTCAAGTCAGCAGGAGCAATTTCACGACCAACAGCAACAAAATATGTGATTTATATACAAACACTGCATTTGCACTTTTTCACAAAACGAAAACCACACCATTGGGAAAGCTTAATGTTTTGTTTAATACAAAAAAACAGGGAAAGGCTTGAAAAACACAGAGTTGAGACTCAGGGTGCAGGGTGAGGGTCTCAGTGCAGGTATTCAGGCTCCATTGAACCCCCCTCTGGTTCTTGTGCTGAGAGAGGGAGCAACAGACAGGAGAAAGGGTTATACACACCTATATAGCACACCTATTGCCTTGGGGAGATAACGTGTTTACTTATATAAAACAGTAGTATTAAACGTACCTTGTGTTTTCACTCTCACTTAAGTCCCTCTCCCTTTGCCATCAATCCAGAATCAGCTGGGCTGCAACATTATACAGACAGGTAATAATCAACAGAATCACAAGGACACAATATGGCTCTGCTAAAAACACTCACTCTTACACGCACCAAAGTTATATTTATCTAATATTTAACTCCCTCCACCCCCGCATACAATCCCGTTTAGAAGCCCCTCTTCTCTAATTCAACATGTTGGACGAAATGACAGAGAGAACGGAATTTACAATTAAAAGGCTGTTCAACGTGTGTTGCTAACTTGCTTCGGTATGCTAGCTTAATCTGTTATCTGTAAACGTTCCCTAAATCTACTAATTTAGGGATAATCCACTGACATCCTTTAATACACATGTTCATTTGAATCAGATGTACTGATAATATCCGCAATATACATCTTTAAACTTCTTCTTACCTTTAAAAGTCCGTCACGGACGGTCTATTATGCTGAAACTCCACAGCTCTGCCAGCCTTGGCGCTAACTTCCGGGGAACGATTGACAGGATCCACGATCCGCCATTGCTGTAAAAAAGTGGTCCATTGGAGTGAACGGAGATGTCGTAACTCTTCTATTAAATGGCTCTGGTTGTGACTACCCGATCCGTCACCCTGCCCGATCGGTTCTGCGCATGTGCGAGAGGGTCCGCCATGTTGGACAACACCAGATGGACACTTGACACAGTGGCTTTTAGCAAAGCTCAAAAAGAAAAACCGAGAGAGATGAGTTATTGTTATTACAACGTGACTTCACTATTATTTAACAACTCTTTTTATTGGGTTCTTTTATTTGGGGTTAAGTACATTGTCAGAATAAGTGAGAAATAGATTTAACTTCTGTTAGACAGCTATCATACTGAATAAATATTTACTGTGAATGTATGCAAAAATGTATGGCATATGGCTGTCTAACAGAAGTTAAATTCATTCCTCACTTATTCTGCCAATGTACTTAACCCCAACTAAAAGAACCCAATAAAAAGAGTTGTTAAATAATAGTGAAGTCACGTTGTAATAACAATAACTCATCTCTCTCGGTTTTTCTTTTTGAGCTTTGCTAAAAGCCACTGTGTCAAGTGTCCATCTGGTGTTGCCGTCCGGAGTTGTCCAACATGGCGGACCCTCTCGCACATGCGCAGAACCGATCGGGCAGGGTGACGGATCGGGTAGTGACCATAGGTAGTGACACGTGTCTCAAACAAGCCTAGTAAGGTCCGATGGAGGTCCCCCGGAAAGGGAGGGACTTCGCCTTCTAGGGCTCTGTCAAATCCATGCTATCCCCTCACACTGAAGTGAGCACTGCTGAGGGTGAGTTGTGCTAGGAATTGTGTTGCAGTTTATTACAATTGTGTGTGGTAAACCGGCCTTTAATTTGATGAAAGTGATGTATGTTGTTTAGTGTCAATTTGGGTACATTATTAACCAGTTTTTCCTTACGTTTTCACCATAAGAAATAGCATTTTGGGTGATATTTATGGTGTGGTTTTTGCGCGAAATGTACGCGGTCTGCGCCACTTTGTTTGTTTACTTGGGTTCCGGTAAAATAGTTAATAAAAAAACAGCTGCTATGTCTATCGTCTATTCCTTGACCTCTGAGTGAAACGTCACGGGGTTAAAGAATAGTGGATAGGAGAATTTAAAAGGATTTAGGAGAAGAGACTGAGTGTGCGAAAAAGTACACCTCCCACCGTTCGGGACGTGTTATTTACAATATCGGACAAGTAGATCTTTCAATTGACTTGTCCGGCGGACAAGTGACGTTTTTCGCCTCGATTTATTGACAAATTATTGATACATTCAGTTTACAAAAGGCAGAAGTCATTCGCAAATTGTACGTGTCCGCCATTGTTCGTTTAGAAATGTTAGTTTCGATTCTGCTTGTCGATTCCTAAGGAAATGCATCTCGTCGCTTTCTGTACAGTTAGACGGGGGCGGGGCAATGTCAATCACAGAGAATAGTGCAGTATAATAGTGTAAAATCAGTAAAATGCTTTGGTAAAGAGAGGTTTTAAGCTGCCTTTTAAAAATGCCTAATGTATTGGCTTCCCTAATATTGTTGGGTAACGTGTTCCACAGTTTTGGGGCGTAGTTTACAAAGGCTGCATCACTGATCTTCTTATGACTCTTTCTGGTGACCTCTAATAGACCTGCATCTGATGATCGCAGTGTTCTGGGGGGGGTGTAGTTCATTAGAGTCAGCAATGTAGCTGAGTCTTTGTACATTCTCAAACTGCACCACTTAGAACTAACTAAACAATGCAGAGATTATTTTGTATTGTATTCAATAACCGTAAGAAATGCAACAGTATGAAGTGATTTGTAAATAGGAATACAGATTTGACTTAATGTTTTCATAAATATATTTTTCTCCCAGTTTGTCATGGGACTTATTTTTACCCTCTCAAAGAACCGGAATCGAGAACCAAAAATAACCGGAATCGAAAAGCAGAACCGGAAACGTTAAAATCCAAACGATACCCAACCCGATGTGTGATGCAGTAAAATCTTACCGCTCACTTACGTTAGCGGTGTTGTAAAAACCGTGGGAAAATGTAAAAAATACGATGATGAAGAAGAAGATTCCAGTGGCCCCAATTTTTGTCCATTCTGGACAAGTGAAAAATGTATTCGGACAAGTAAATTGCCAAACTCACTTGTCCATGGACAAGTACTCTCAAATCTTTTTCTCACACTTCGGCGACTGCACTTTCACTATTGTTTCACACACACATACAGGTATTGGGCCGAGGGCGACACCGTACTTCCGGTATCCGCCATTTCACGCGGAATATCATAGTCTATTGCCTTAATCAATATAGTCAACTCTAAAATACCACATATATGCATTGGCATGATAATATTATTGTGACAAGTGGGGTATTCACCTGGTGTTTCCAGAAGATAGACGTAGATGCTGCCAAAATCGACCAAAGGCCACTTTCGAGAGTCGTTTTTCCATACATCTGCAGGCAGTGTGTAAGGGCAATCCGACAACCCACATAGCTCTAGTTTACGCTGGTAACGACCTAGAGCACAGCACACCCCTCAAGTCCAGAGATGTAATCCGAAGACATGCAGCGATTTCTTCGGTCGTTAATTCAGAAAAAAAATCTAGTGCGCTCTGCCTGGCTACGTTAGCTAGCTGTTTGTATTAGCACCTCCAGGATATTTGCACCTCCAGGAAAATGGCGTATTTATATATATATATATATATATGGCGCGCGTTGCATTGTGGGTAGCTCGTGACGTCACTGTGTGAAAGAATCCGTATTATGATGTGCCAGCGGACGTCATAAATGTGCGTCTGCTGCTGTGGGGAAACTACAGTTTTATATACAGCGGACTACAACATGGATGTATAATAAGAACGAGAGACTACTGTAAACTCATCAAGAGACTCTGCACCGTGCTCTGATGCTGTTGTTTTATACGTTATGAACGTGGACAACAGAGAACCATATTCTTCATGACCGAAGTTCGAATTGAAATAAGAAAGGAAAGTTAAACTTATGCTCATCACCCTCTCCCTCCGGTCCACATTAATACAAATTTAATATTTTGCAACTGGCTTTAATGACTGATTTAGGATTTTATTTTTTACAGCAAACAATTATTAGTACATCACCAATTATTTGGCTGGTTGGTTTGACCTTAATTCTTCGTAAATAAATTCCTATAGACAACATTTATCATAATGTGTAAGTAATACTATTATGAAAACACTGATGCTGTGTGATAACACATCTTTTAAGGCAGTCAGAATTATATATTTAAAATATTGTATCACATTTAAATGACTGTGTGAATGTAAAACAGGCCTGCTCATCCTACAGAGAATAATTGCCTGAATCTGCTGCACTTCACAGCCCCAGTGTGGCTAAAACATTATTGCAGGCTTAAATATCATACTTAAGTTCTAAATCTGCAATACCTTGTCTATTAAAATATTCGCTGTCTTAACAGTCAAATAAGTACACTGTCAGGTAGGTGTTAAGGGTAAATGTGTATGGCTGGTGAGCATAAAATAGTCATTTGCAACCACAAAAGGGACACAAACCAACTGAATTAATATCTTAGCGGTAATAATATAACAACAACAAAAAGTCTTTGTTTAATTTGTTGCAAAAACAACCTGTGCTATGACATTTCCTACTGCTTACTTAAAAAAAGTAATATTATATAAGAAAAACACATAGAAACATAGAATTATGGAAAATAAAAGTAACTTTACACATATAAAATGAACCAAAATGCATACTACATTTGAATTACAATTGTTGGACACTTAACGGCCCGTCTACACTACAGGCATCGAAAAATGCTTTCAACGTTTCGCCCATTCATTTGAATGGGGTGACGTAGAAGATTTTTAAACTTCGCCAAACTGCATTGTGGGGAGCATGGCATGGCTTTGCAAGCATCACGAGCATCTATCGGCATCAAAAGTTGAACAATGTTCAACTTTTGAGGCTCGATGCTTGGCATCAGCCAATCAAATCCCGCGTATGCAAATCTGACGGTACAAGCGCTAGCCCAGGGGTGCCCAACCAGTCGATCGCGGGGAGATTCCCAGTCGATCGCGAGATGTGTCTAAAAATAGAACAACAATATTCTGTTTTATCGTTAATGTCCTATAACATAATCTTCCCGTGCCAGAATAATGCACTTGAACGCACCAAAGCTTTGTGATTGGCCGGCGTGACCCCATGTGTGGGGGCGTGGCTGGTGGGCAGTGGGCATCGCTGACGTTCTCCGTGTCAACAGGAGTGATAAGAGGCTTCTCAATACTCAAATTTCCCCTCCTCGACTCCCCTCCTCGATACTTAGACCCTCCCACAGGAGATGCGAGCGGAGGACCGAGGAGGGGAACCGAGGAGAGAGGAGGGGAAGCAGCAGACGTTTAAAGAAATGAGAACTCCTCTCCTCTGAGCGGTCATATTAAAGCGACGTCCGTTCATTATTACGTGGCAACAGCTGCATCATCTGTCGAGTGTTTTGTCATATTTTATAATCTCTGTTTGATCAGCTGAACATTGTTCCCCCACATATTTACTTTGAATTCATTGAGAGTGCGGTATAATGAGACAATAACAGGCTGCAGATGCGGACACACACACACAAATATATTTATATAAATATATGCAATTTAAAGTATGAGAGCACTCTCATAATAACGTAACACAATCAGAGACAATGAGAGCAGGTTCTAAAATAATATCCAGGGGATGCATGCAGAGCTGTCATTGGCTGAGATAAGTCCGGCCGTGCGTCACGCCTCCACCGTTCCCGGAAATGCATCCGCGGAGGAGCCGTGGAGGAACCATCAGTGTATCCTCGGTTATAGCTCCTCCAGAGAGCCTCCTCGACGCTCGATCCTCGGTCCTCGGTGTGCATTTAGAGAAATGAGATGTCCTTCAAAATGGCGCGCTGAAATTCATTTCCGGGTCACTACCAGAGGACCGAGGAGTCGAGGAGGGGAAATTTGAGTATTGAGAAGCCTCTATAGTCTGCACACAAACAAGACCGCAATTATGGCTGAAGCAAAAAAGCCCAAAATATATAATTTTCACTCCGAGTGGGAGGATGATCATTTTTGTATCTATTCCAATTCAAAGTCCATCTGTCTCATCTGCAATGCGAGCGTGGCTTTATCGAAGAAGGGTAATTTAGGAGCGGCATTTCAAAACGGTGCACAAACGCTAAGAGACGGAATTCCCTCCTAATTCTGCCCTACGCTCCCAAAAGGGGAGGGGCCTGAAAGGACAGCTAAATGCACAGCAGTCCATTTTCACCAGGCCCAACAACAAGAGCAAGGCTGCTACCAGAGCATCTTATCGTGTCAGTCACGTTCTTGCGAAACACATGAAGTCTTTCAAAGACGGCGAAGTTGTGAAAGAAGCATTGGAGGCTGCTGACGCGCTTTTTGGGGGACAGTAAAAATAACAGTAGCATTTCAACAGGTTTTTGATATAATAAAAACTCAAGTTAGATACCGTTATTAATCAGCTGTAAGTTTGAGTTTGTTTGAACTTATTCATTATAATTATTGTACAAAATGGTATAAGAATGCAAACTTAAATTGATTATAGTCTATTATCAATTCAGGTTAAGAAACTAGTGTTGCTTGCATCCTATTTTAAAAGGCATTTATTTTTATACTCGACTAAAATGCAACAAAAAAAGGGTTTGATTCTATTAATTTTGTCTTTTTATTGCACTTTGGCAGCAGATTCCTTTGTAGCTTCAGATCTGAGTTGTCTTATTAGTAAGCCTCATTTATACTTTTGTAGCAACACTATTTTTATATAATGGCAAAGAAAGGGTTCAGAGTCTTTTCTTTTTTCCCTGTGTCATATGTGGCAGCACTGTTCATTGTTTCTTGAAAACATTACCCACTGTAGTGTGACGTGTGCATAAACTCCAACTCTGTATCAACAACACTGTTGTGTAACTTCAGTTAAATACTTGTATGTGTGTAGATTAGAAAGAGGTAAAATAAAGGATCTGCAGTATTTTATGGAGTATTAAAGGTCAGTTTTATACAAGTAGTGTGTATTTACTTGGTAGTAGGCTGTCAGTAATGGCTACACCTCTCTATTTGGACTGGTAGATCTCGGCAGACTGGCAACTTTAAAAGTAGCTCTCGGTTCAAAAAAGGTTGGGCACCCCTGCGCTAGCCAATTAAACCGCGTGTGTGCTGGGAGAGACTACGCAGGTAATTTCCTCATATTCAAAAAAATGGAGCGGTAGTGAATGACCCGGTGCTGTATGATCAGTCTCTGTTCATCTACAGGGATACAAACCGGAGGAGCGAGGCATGGAGAGAGGTGGCAGAGACAGTGGATGAAACTGGTAGGTTTTCGCCTGTTTGGGGATTTTATATCCAGTTTACTTCGTTTTAACATTGCTATTGCTTTGTATGCCGGGGGCGGACGGGAGATTCCTGATTGGTTGTTGGTCGCGAGAAATCGCCAAGCCTCAGACACGCCCAGCTTCAAGATTTTTTTGATGCCTGTAGTGTAGACGGGCCGTAATGCTTCTTTGTCACCAACAGACTCACCCAAATAATGTTACATGATCTTCTACAATGAGTGCCCTCGTCTTGTGGTAAGAGTGTTCTTTGGTATAGTGTGCATGTCAATGATTCAATACACAAATTATGATATAACAATCTTAAACCTTCTTTCACTGTCTTTAGAAACAGCCCAAACATGGAAGGCAGTTCTTCAGAGATTGGTGAGTGTTAAATGTTGTATATTATTAGAGTTAAGCAAAATGGAGACCTTGATATTGGTAACAAGTGTAGACGTGAAGTCTTTCATCCAATAAGTCTAGTGCAATTATGAACCAGTGACTTTTCAAGGAGTAATAAGTCCAAGAGCTGTCAATTAATGGTCATTCAAAAACATTTACCCCTGCTATTGGGTCATTCCAGAATTTGAGGAACATTCAGACATCAAAGCTTTTGAATAAATGAACTCTTTCTTTTATAATTTTCTGTTATGGTTTTAAGGAAAACAGGTAATACAATTGTTCTATTACGTTTTATTAGTTTCTTTTCAGAAGCGCTCAATGGTGGGCTAGAACTGTAGAAATACATTTTTAGAAAGTGATATTAACCTTTTTTTAATCTTACTTTAATTCAAACACAGTTGTGTTCATTTTGTGATAATTGTTAAGAAACATTGTTAGTTGTTGCAACCTCAATATGCTTAGTCTACTTACCTGGTAGCAATACCAAAAAGGCAATTCATATTCTGGGAAAATACAGTAATAGATTTAAAACATGTAGATTATGCATAAACATTGAATTTAACTGAAGATAATACATTTATCCGCAGCAAATGCAACCCTGTAAGTGTAGTGCAACTATATTACTCCTATGATAGTAACAGGGTTGCAAATCAATGCTTGTTAGCGTTTACAATACAACTGAAAGAGCAACTTGCAGGTTTTTTTTTATAACTAGATTTATGCTTAACCTTACATGAAAATTACAATTAAAAAAAGTTAATGCAGGATTTGATATGTTTTACGAGACATAAGGGCAGGAATTCAGAGGGAAAGGAGCCGTTTTGAGCTCTGCTACTAAAAACTGCCTTTTTTAACGTCAAACGCGTCATATTGCATCACATGGGGGAGCAACTTTCTCGGACTCCTTCTCTGCCCAATCCGCGGTAGCAGTTTGTAGTTGGTTTGAGCGGTTACATTGCATTTCACCATTTTTAATCATGATGAGCTTGTGTTTGTGCAGGTTGCACAAACTCTAGCCTGTCAGGACATCGAGTCCACAGTTTCCCTAACAGGACAAGGACCGGAGCTAGCTTTCGTTTCTGGGTGCGTTGTGCGAGGTGCATCCACCTCCCTGCAGCACATACTCTCCACAGCTGAAGCCTATCAAACAAAACGTTTATCAGGAAACCGTATTACATCTCTCTCTCCCCCCCCCTTCGCTGCTCTCTCTCTCTCTCCCTTCGTTCCTTTCTCTCCCGGGGGGAACTGTGGTGTGAGGAGAATCAGTGGAGAACAGGGCAGATGTCTTCGTGAGTGACCGGCGTTAGCTACAGTTAATGTTAGCTAACGTCAGTCACATCACATCACTGTTGATACTGATCCATAACAGAAACGAATGTGTAGTATCAACAGTCCTGCCAGTAACGTTACTATATTATCAATACTACTTTAGTTATAGCCTGATATATGATTGCTAACTTTACAATGTTGTGATGTGACTGACGTTAGCTGTCTGTAGCTAACGCCGGTCACTCACCAAGACAGCTGCCCTGTTCTCCACTGATTCTCCTCACACCAAAGCTCCATTTGTCTCCGATGGCCGTTATTTCTTCTAATCCTTGGCTGCTCCTGGTCTCTTGGACGCATAGCAGGCTCATAATTATATGGTTGTGGTCCGTCATATGCATTCGAATATACATGTTCAACCTCTTCTGTGTCAAAACTAGCATTGTAATCCATGTTTATTAATACGTTAGACTGGCCGCTCTCCCCCATGTGACGTCACAGGCGGGAGGTCACATGGGGATTTTTTTTTTATGCGGAAGTAAAAATGTCTTACAAAAACGACGCCAGATGTCACTGTAGTGTATATTTATGTATATATATTTTTAAATCTAGTGTATACATCATTTTCCTGCACATTTATTCACTGGTGTCTCTAACCTGCAAGTTGCTCTTTAATACATCAGAATCCCGAAGACGTGTCACTCTATAAAAAACGCTTATGTGCACGGCCCCTCAAGTAGCTACTATAAGCCATGTAAATAAGCAGTTCTTCTTTTCAGTCTTTATTGGTACGCCAAGCTGGCTGAATATATTAAACGGTTTTTTTATGACACTATAAATGTACAATTTATTTTACAGGATGGCGCGATCTGTCCTGTGAAAAATGGACAGAATCTCAGATGAACTCCTGGTTGAAATGCATTGGAATAAAAGAAAATTACATAATTAAAATGCAAGAGGAGGAAGTAACAGGACCAGGTCTCGCAGCTCTACAGAGGGAGTTCCTCAGCACCACAATTGAAATGAAAAGTGGCCAAATTGAACTCCTACTGTACAAACGAGATGAACTTTTAAAATCTAAACCAAACAAATTCAAAAAAGGAACTGATTTAGGTGAAAAGGAGAGAGACATTGTAAAAGGAAAGCTAGTCAACCCTGGCCAACAACCAAACCCCCCTTCACAAAAACCTTGTGAAGGAGCAGAAGGGGACAGTAGCCCTACAGAGCTGGATGATAACTTAACTTCTACAGAAGTGTCATTCTGTGACTTTCGTAACTTTGACAAGAAGGACAAAAACTGCAGATATATCAAACACAATGTGCTACCTCCAGAAACAGGAATTGAAAGCATGATTGATCCATGTCATGAATATAAGTCCCTGGAGATTGCACACAAACTAGACTCAAAAAGACTACAATCAAAGGTAGCAAGTGAGGTGTTAAGATTTGCATGTGCGTGCATGAATATGCGAAGCAATGGGACCATTCATTTTGGGATTATGGATAAAATAAGAGGTAAACATCGGCATGGTGAAATCATTGGGGTTCCTGTCAGGAGTCAAGAGGATTTTTTCGATGCACTAGACTACATTGAAAGATGCTTTAGAGGGTCAGATCAACAATGCAACGCCAGGAGTTGCATAAGGAACCCCCAATTCATTGAGGTCCTTGACAAGGAAACTAGTGAGGAAACATGGGTCATTGAGTATGATGTTGTCCCAAAGGCAAGCATTGTGAAAGACAAGCTTTTCTATGTTGGTGTCCCAAAATTCTCTGAGAAGGACAACAAAATCAAACTTGAAGAGAAAGTTCCTTATCAGAGAGTCGGAGCTAACACACCACGCATACCAGATGATGACTTTGTTCTTTTCATTCAAAGACTCAGGGAGAAAGACCAAGAGAGAGAAGAGGCAGAATCTTCAAGCAATCAAACAACTGTTGAACGTGAAGAAGGTCAAGAGAGGAAACTCTCCATCCTCTTAACATGTGGGAACACTCATATGGACAACTCCGTGTTCTACATCATAGTGACCAACAAATGTCACACCGAGCATCTCAGCCACATTAGCTTCTTGCTAAACATGAATATCTTCTGTGTGTTTGATTTTGACCCTGATTCCAAAGAATCTGGTCTTTGTGGAAAATACAAGGAGCAGAAGGCGGTAAACCTTCACTTTCTTGATAACTACGCAAATAATGATCGATTAAAACCTGCAGACTTTGTTAATTCGTTGCAGCTTTTTGAGAGACCAAGCTGGATTTTTTGCAATGGAAGAAACAACTTTCCCAAAGGAGAGAAACCCTGTGATGAAAAGACGTGGATCAAAACAAGAAAGAAGAAACTGATAACGGCAGTATCTCTCATCTGCAATGACATCCTTCCCAGGCAGTCATTTGTAGTCCTCTTCCTGCTCATGTCTCATATTGAGCAGCCACTTGTTGAGACTTTCCATCAATTCTTTGCAGAGTTGAATGGAAAGGATAATTTGACAGTAATATCTGAGTCAAAGAAAAACTACGAAAAATGGGCAAGTCTTGCGCAGGTGTCTTGTGACATGTCTTCACTCAAAGAAATCAGCATTGTTGAAATGCCACTGAGTCATGTGGACGCCACAGTTCAAAGCATTCAGCTCTCAAAGAATCAACCCGAAAGG
This sequence comes from Pseudochaenichthys georgianus, assembly GCF_902827115.2. Taxonomy (NCBI): domain Eukaryota; kingdom Metazoa; phylum Chordata; class Actinopteri; order Perciformes; family Channichthyidae; genus Pseudochaenichthys; species Pseudochaenichthys georgianus. Next base: position 25,534,952 of record NC_047510.2, read on the forward strand.
AAATTACCTGCCTCTAACGGAGCACTTTGCTTCTTAAAGTCAGTTGAAGAGGCTATGTTAGATTCTTTGGAAATCATCAGTGTTGACCAGTGTGATGATACAAATGTGGATATCATGATTGAGGAAGAAATCCAACAAATTGAGAGAAACTTCTATCATGGTGGAAAGATAAGGTGGATCAATTTCTGGCTGTCTGACAAACAAAAGTGTGGAAATATCATAAAGAGGGATGCCTATAATGAAACAAGCACAATACTGGACAGGATTAAACAGCGTCACAAGGCCGAACGTCCCATTGAGAGTGTGAACATATATCATCAACCTGGCAGTGGTGGAAGTACAGTGGCAAGACAGATCCTCTGGAGTTGGAAAAGGAAAGTGCGATGTGCAGTGGTTAAACAGAGTAAGGAAATCACAACTGTGTGTGAACATGCAGTGAGTCTGAGAGAACATGACGAGAGAGACAAAGACAACTGTTTGCCAGTGCTCTTGCTCTTGGAGGACCGCAATGCAGATTACATACATGATCTCAGGCGGGAACTTGGAAATGTCATTGCAACCCAAAAAATAAATCCTTCAGTGTTGTGCTTTATCCTCCTTATTTGCAACAGGTCAAACAGACCAGCAAACATGTGCAGAGAATCATCATCACAAACAGTGGCAGTCAGCCATCAGCTTACAAGTGAAGAGAAGCCTTTGTTCTCAGAAAAACTTAAGAAACTCAAGCTGGACTTTGAACCAAACTTCATCCTCACATTTGTGCTGTGGAACGAAGGGTTCAATAAAAGTTACATTGAAGATTTTGTAAAAAACCTTTTACTTAAAGTTGATCATTCATCACTCACCACTCGCCTCATCAGATTTGTGTCTCTCTTGAACTACTATGTTGAAGACTCTTACCTGACTGTATCTCACTGCGAGGCATCTCTTGGCATAGCTACCAATGTTGAGAGAACTAAGTATCATGAGAAAGTTAAGTACCGTGCCTTCGTGGATCAGCTCAGTGATGAAGCTCGGATGGTTTTCATCCACCTTAATGATGAATCATCAACACACATCTCATCAATAAGGATTATTCATCCAAAATTGGCGGAGGAACTTCTGACTCAGCTGTCTGCAATTGTTCCTCAGAGTGATATTGCCATGGATCTCATCACTGACAAAGTACTTATCAATCATAGGTTTGCCAGAGACGAGTTGCTGAAGTTCATCAGGGATCTTTTCATCAAACGCAGTAAAAAGAGCAGAGGTGATTCTGTAGACACAGCTTTTTCACCCCTTATTGAGCATATCAGCACCGAAAAAGGTGGTGTACAGAAAGCTGTTGATCTCATGAAAGCTGCTTACCTAGCTTTGGGTAACGATCCATACGTTGCACATCAGCTTGCCCGGCTGCTTTACACAGAGATCAGATTTGAAGAGGCCCTTGAATGGGCAGAGGAAGCAAAATCTCTTCTTCCACTTGATTCATTTGTCCTTGATACTTTAGGACAAGTTTACAAGAAGTGGTTTTACCACTTGGTTGATACTTGTAGGACACCATCCCCTGAAAGCGACATTAAAATCATAAGCACTGCCCTCAAAGGAATCTCTGCCTTCCGGGCCTCCGAGAAATCATTGACGAAAGAGGCTGTCAACTGTTGTTCGTACTACGGGGACGTAGACGTTTGCTGCAGGCTGCTAAAATTCCTGTCAGATGTCAATGTTTTTTCAAACAATACTGGAAAATCAGAGTTGATGCAGTACTTGTTAACAGACTACATACCAGAAGATGTAAAAAAAACCTGGCAGGGGTTTCATCCTCAGTTGAAAGGATTACAAAAGAGCTTATGCAACGCACTTGAGTGCATTTCAGAAGACCTCAGCTACTTTCAACCCGACATTAGCGAAGAAGATGAAAAGCTTGATGCGAGGGATCCAGAACAAGTGTACAATCCAAAAAAATGGCTGAGAAGGAAGAGTGCTGTATATGCTGAATTCTTTTGCATTTTAGCAGATGAGAGTGACCAAGAAGCTGAAAGCGACAGTACTGACATTGCCAGTCAGGCTGAAGGGCTTACTACATTCAAAAGACAGATTAGGACCTACAAGCTTGGTGGAGGAAATTTTACATCCATCCTCTCATTTCTTTTTGACAAGAACCCACAGAAGGCAGGAAAAAAACTTGAGACAATTATTGAAATGTACCCAGAAAACCTGAGCAGTAATAGCTTGGAACCAACAGAACTTGCAAACTATATTGTTTGCCAGATAGCTCTTAACTGTACTCTACCTGGGTCCTCGAAGCTACTGTCCCTTGACAAACTTCAATATCTCAGCAAGAGATTTATTACCAAAGGGAAAAACATGTCAGGTCCAAGTGCCCTCTTCCTTCTCTCCCTTCTGTTTTGGCCTGAATCTGGCAATGAACTCAGTTCTGCTCATGCTCATGCTCAGCTCCTTTTATCAGCCATTAATGCACTGCAGAGACTCTTTGAGCAAAAAAGCCTTAATACTCGTCGGAGGAAACTGTTGACCCACTTCTTTCTGGCAAAGCCAAAAGGTCTTAACAAGTTTGTACACAAAACGGCTATCGAAGCACTGGTCAAAGGCACTCTGAGTGAACGAAACCTGAAATGGCTTGGAGGAGAAGTGTGGAAAAACGAGGAAGTTATGAAGCTACTGCAACGTGTTGAAGGATGGACAGAAAATGGAAGGTTGTTTGTGAAAGGTGGAACCAGAGACGGCAAAATCAGGGTCCATCCTCGACATTCTGCTTCCTTGCCAAATGGAAATGAACAAGTTACCTTCTACTTGGGCTTTTCATTTGATGGAGTCGTTGCCTGTGACATCCAAGTAAAGGAATAATGCTCACAATGTTAATCTGTAAATATTGGTCAAGTCTTGTGACACATTGTTCTCTGGGGTATGATTCTCAAGAAAAAGAAGCTCTGAATACAGCGGTCAAAGGAAAAATGAAAATATAAAAGATTTTCTTTTTCCAATACGGAAAACAAGTGAAAGGTTGAGTCTTAAACCGATTTAATGGGAGTATTAAGTAGTATTTAGGATATTAGTATATCTTTTTTTTCATTAGTAATTATTTTGAACATTATGTTTTGATTTTGAATACGTTTTTTTCTTTTTATGATCTACAAAGGGAAAATGATTGTACCATAATGTCTGCCTTGTGTCTTTGTACAATAAAAAGCAGACAATCGCACGATAAGATGGCTTGCAAATGTGAGATTTTAAGATCAGGACAATACAGTTGTACATAACATGTAAACATATTTCATACTCAGAATTTATCAAGCATTTTTGTTCTCTAATACATTATTGTATTTTAGCACTTGCCCTATTTTAGCACTTGTCATAATGTTCATTATGTAATTTCATCTTGAAATATAAAAGTGCTTTTTACTTTTGTATGTCATGTTAAAGCATGAAAACACAGCCTTCTTATGTTCTCTGTATCTAATAATGGAAGGATTCAGGTTAAAAAGCAAATAAGAGATCAATGGGATGTATGATACATCTTTTCTTGACCTGCCTGAAGATGTGTAACACGAACCTAACCATAGCCTGTACTCATTGTTCTGCAAGTTGCTGGACACTGAGATCCAACAAGTAAGCTGTACACTCCCTTATGAATGAGAAGACTTCTTCAAGGCTGAAAAAGGGCTACAATATGAGTTATTTAACTTTTCACTGAAAATAACGTTTTTGTTTTTGCATTGACAATTGATAGATTGTTAATACTGTATGCACATACCTATAGGCAATGTTTCATATGCAATAATGCTTCCTGTGTCATGGCTAGGGTCTGATTGTCCAAATGTGACTTCAGACAATTATTGAGCTCATCAGTTGCTGCATGAAACAAGAAATAAAGTTGTTGTTCAAAACCATGATACTTCAGTCTTGATTTAAATTCTACTTCATCTATAGTTTTACAAACATTTCCTCGTTGAATAAATACCCTTATGATCAAAAGATTACATGCTTTACTACGGAAATATACATTCCACTAATATGCACCTTTATATTATTGCAAAAGTGATCTCTATCAGTCAAAATTCACAAAAATGCACTAAATTAACAACGGTAATTTACAGGAAGTTCCTATCAAGGAGTCCCATTAAGTGTTTTCACATACATAAAATAATATTAATAATAATAAAGGGGAGACAATAGAAAGACACATTATAGTTATGATGCTGTTTATTTAAAGAACAACAATTACTATTCAGACATTGGTGCAAATATAACAAATAATATGCAGTAGTGTTTTTTAAAGAGCATCCTAAAACAAATATTTCTGGGGAAGCTTCAGTTTTTGATTTAAAGAAAAACATCTGCTGCACTATTAATAATGTATTCAATATTTCCTTAAGAGTTTTTCATTGAGTAATGTTCAGTAGTACCTGGATTAGTATACGGTTTTTTGTCCAGACATGTTGGACTGGGTTGTCATTTATTTACTAATAGCATTTATTTACCATTTCTGTCTTCATGAATCACAACCATTTAAAATCCTAATACGGTAAATCTTAATATATGACATCAGTGGTACTTACAGCTTTAACTAACCTGGTACTGGTAGGGTTCTCCTTCATGTAAGTAGTTAAATTCAAATGATCAAGTGAGGACAGCTGATGAAACAAACAGGATTAAATGGAAAAGCCATTTTACAAGCATATTTTCATCATAAACTTCCCAACAAACATTCATTCATATATGGCTCTATGATTAGACATTTGACGAAGCCATACTTACTTACTAGTTCTTTAGCTTTTAAAAAATAAAACTGTTTTAATTGAATAACTCCTCACTTTCAGTATGAAGTTATTAAATGAAAACCAAGCTTACTGGTGCTCCCACCAATCAAGAATGGAGAATACAGATTCAATGACACATACTGTACAATCTATATTAGTATTCACATAAACTGACATGCCTGAATAAAATGATGCCTCAATGCAAAAACACAAACAAGGGCCTTCACCAAACTTGCTGCAAGTTTGGGGACCTTGAGATCCAACAGCGTTTAAGCTGTGAGGGCCCCTGGCAATGAATGAGAAGACAGAAAATGGTGGGACTTGCCTCCGGCTGAAACAGGGCTACACTGAGACTCGGCCTCAGCCGGTCCCCCATGGCACCGCTACAGGGAGAAGAGAAATCTGGGTTTAAGCATCGCAGCCACCCGAAGGTTATGCAACTGTCAAATGCACTCGGCAAGTACAGACTACCAATCATTTATTTATTTTGAACGGTAAATACTCAATTCAATGCATTAGGGACTCTATCAATGGTCTCTTTATGCACCTAAGATACAAGTGATACAGTGAGTGAAGTATATAAACAAAGGACTTTTTTGATTTTTCTATTATAAATGTCCTCACCTGCATACAGTGGATTGCAAGCCCAGGGCCAGTGTATAGCTTTTTGTGACAGATGTGACATTTGAAGTGTTTAGCCTTCTGATGCTGAATGAGAATCTTTTCATCATCAAAATCTCTGTTACAGTACCTGTCATTAACATTTAGGAAACCCCTAAATCATTGTAATGCTATGTTACATCATAAAGACGTTTGGTGCATTTGTTTACTCAAACCCCTAAGCAGACACAAATCACAGGGTATGAAAATCAGACATCTCACATTATATCCTGTGATATTTCATTCAACTAAAGCAACACGGACAACACGTAAACATGCATAATGTTAGTCTGCTAACTATGCTGCTAAAGCTACACAAGTGTTGTTGTGATCACAGATCAGTTGAGTTAGATGAGTAACATTACATGATAATAATGATATCTCTCTCAAACAGATACAGGTCTTTATAAGAGCAGGATAACGTAGTAACACTACATTTAAGCATTGGAAAAGGATACCAGCACCAAGGCTTCATTTGCTTTTTCTTCTTCCTTCCCATGGTTTCTGTACTGTCTGTAAAATAAAGCAGCTGACGGTAACACACGCACACACACAAACACACGCCTACCAAATGACAACAGGAAGTTCAATATGGCGACGTGTCTTCAGCTGTGGTCTACAGCGAGCTCTGCTGGTACAAACATGTTATTTGTTTAATAACAAATTAAAATAAATTGTTCTAGAAATACAATTTACATATGTAAACACTATTTAATGTACATCCACATCTCCCCGTTCAATTTAATATTGAAAATAGATTACATGTATTCTCAATTAATATAGGCCTAGAGTACATTCACAGAGCAGAGTTTTACGAATGTTATTTTTGTTATTTCCATTATTGTAAATGTTTTATTTATTTATTTATTATCATGACTTGCTTTTATCTGTAGCCTATTCAGTGATGTCATCTATTGTAAATGTGTACAATGGTATAACAATGTTGTGGTATTTTTATTATTGCTTTTAGGATGTCTATCACCATCTGGCAAAGGGACTATCGATGAAAACTAGCCTTTTGGCTAATTCGAGTACTTTTACATGTTTTTAATATGTTGATTAATGTACACTGTTTTAAATAAATCAATTCAATTCAACTGTAAGTGTATTCTTATTTAATTTGTAATTTGTACTTTTATCATTTTATTTGTATTCTACGAGGGGCTCCGTAGTATTCTTATTATACCTGTGTATATTATCATGTGTAGGCTACTATCTAGGTTTCTCTCTTATTCTGTTGCTGCTATAACACCTGACTTTTCACTTCGGGGATCACTAAAGGTCCATCTTATCTTATCTCAATTCATACCTCGAAGCAGGTTTCTAGATGTCTTTCATTAACAATTGTTTACTTCTCCAACCCATTTCGGACAGTTGTTATCAGTCTAATTTTTTTTAAAGAAAATAATTCCTTTTCCTCTTTCCATTTTTGAAGATGGAACCTATACTATGATCCATGAATCCAGATGATTTGGCCACACAATACATTCTATAATTGTACATGTAAAATGTTTTATTCACAAACAGAACATCTTTTTCCCATTTCAACAAGTTAAACCACTGTTATAAAACTGACATCATTAACAACATCATTTTTAAATGAACAGACGTTTATTTTGTAAATCCAGAGATGAAACAGGAACAGAGAAACATTTTTTAAATTCCAGTCGGACCTTATTGAGAACGTACCGAGATCACGCATGCGCACAAGCCACATTAACGATAACACAACAACCTTTAACACAGCTGTTTCATATGCGCTGTTACTATTTGTAATACAATTATCCCTCATCAATAATACTCGTCTATACACACATTGAATACTAGAAATACGTGCTTGTTTTCTGCAGTTTTATCCGGCTGATCGCTATCTCCCTGCAGCAGAGGGATCATGTTTACCTCCCAAACCTCGTCCTTCCAGGATTCAATTGACGTGGAAGAGAGGGATGATTTTGACAGCGAAGAAATTACTGGATACATCCAGAAAACTCAGCTGAACAGCTACTACACCATCTATCTCTATCAAGGCACAAGGTAAATGTCCGGGCTATTCCTCACATGTTATGACAGCTGTTCTCATTTTCTCTCACTTAACTATTGGGAATCTGCAGGAATCTTTACGTCTGTAATTTAACGCGTTAGGAACAATGATATTGTGTACAAAAAAAATCATATTATTTATTAATTTATATTGTTGGATTGTTATTATTGTGCACAGCAGTGGTTGAAAAAAGTGCCACACTGTAAACATTTCAATTAAATGGAATTCAAGTAAAAGTATCTAAGTACGATTAGGAAAATGTCCTTAAAGTATTGGAGTAAAAGTCCTCATTGCAGAAAAAATATTTTAAGGCAAAAGCAGCAAATCTTCACATTTCCGAAGGTGGAACTGGGAAATATGTTTACTCATGGTTTTAGTGACTTAAATATAATTTTGGACAGTTTAATTTATACGAAATTATCATATTATAAAAGTTTTTCCTAAATATTGAGTGTCAAAATCAGAAATGAAAAGTTACTATTAAATAAATGTCAAATAAATGTTGTACAAAATTGGCTTTCAAAATGTAGTAGAGTAGAAGTATTAAGTAGTATAAATATAAGTACCTCAAATGTGTTTAAGTATAGTACTTGAGTAAATGTACCTAGTTACTTTCCTCCACTGGTGCTCAGTAACTACCTTAATATTAATATTTTGAATCCTACAAGACGTAATTTAATTACTGTCCTTTTTTCCCTGAATACAACCAGCTCCCTGGTGTGTATTGAGTGTGACTGGCTGTATCACTGTGTTTATCATACAGTCAATGATTCTTACCTCCTCTAAAGCACTCTTATGTTTCTGTTGTCCTTTGTTACTGAAACTGCTGACACTGACACTTACAGGTCAAACCAGATTAAACACTAACAGGGTGATGAGTAAACTGTCAATTGTCTTAGATCTGAGGCTGCTGCGGAAAATGCGGCATGGAACCAGAGACGAGCAGACTCCACAACCAGTCTAGATGACTTTAGGTAACAAAGGAGACACCCACCCATCTTCTCGTTGCTTTCAGTGGTCGTTTCTCTCTTTGACCTTCACTGTTTCATTGGTGTATCCACGGGCTGCCACGGGACATCCAATCAACATGGAGTCAATGCTGCTTTCATTCGTGACTTTGTTCTGAATGGTCATTGCTATGTTGCTGAGTTACATATCTTAACTTCAATGTGTCAAGTGGAGTGTGCAAAATGTGAATGACTTTCATTTAAATATTGGTACAATGTCCACGGCACAGTTCTAGCCATGTGACTCAGTTGTGTGTTGTGTTGGTTTGTGTGGCTGATGCTCATCAGCTTTCTCCATCCGTCGTCCATTTGACTTGAGTGGCTTCCAAATTCTTCATTACCTTCCTCTTGTTGCTCGTATCCATGCTGACTCTCTGTCCTGCCTACAGCCTCACACTGATTGACAGCAGCCTGCCATCAGAGGCGGAGCCTGAGCTGCGGACTTACATTTCAAGGAGGCTGAGCAAAGGGGCCCTGCTGGGAGGCATGGGCAACATCGCCACTGTGGAACTCAGGTAACAATAAACATGTTTCAACACAACTGTTTTGCTTCGGTAATGCTACAACAAAAATAAAAATATCATGTTCACTCCTCTTTGAATGTTTCTTGGATGCATCACGTTCTATAACATTATATTATACATAGCCATTGTGGAAGAAGTCTGTTTGATACCGTCGTGGCTTCCTTCCTTGTTTTTGTATTAAAAGACTTAAACAGACATTTTTAACTAGTTTTCTTTCCTTTATATTACTTACAGTTGAAGAGTTGCTTGGTCTCCGATGGTTTGGATGATATTATGCGATGGGTTTGCTCAAAATAAAATAACAAACTTTTACACACGCAACAAAGAAAAGAGGCCTTTACAATATTCAAAACAAATAGGCAAAACTCAAATAAAATAACAAACTTAAGTATTCTTTCTTTCTTGATAATACTTATATCACTTCATAACTTAAAGGGTAATTGGACGGTTAAAAACTGTTCCTCGAGGCGTCTTTCTAGCAGGTTGCCCATCACAGTCACTTTAGCGCAGGCGCTGTGGGAATTGTAGTCTTTTATAGTGTGTTGACTACAGACGTCACAATTAGGTGGCCTTTCTTATAAAAAGAAAATACTGGCTCTAACAGATACCATCACATAAATAAAATACATTCACTTGGAAATGAAGGTTCAGAGGTGGACAGAATATGTTGATTATTTACCCTCCCCCAGTATCCCAGAGCAGGCGGTGGGCTGCTACTGCTGTCTCGTGGAGCAGGAGAGGTCTCCGGAACAGCCCGATGCGGATGGAAACGGATATGTCATCTGCTTTATGGGCGGCTCTGAAAAATGGCTGAATTTATATCCTTTGCACACAGTCATCATGAAATCAACCTTAATCATATGCATCCTCCAGCTTGAATAATATTTGTGCTTTCCTGCATTGTTGTATGTCTTCCACATTGTTGTAACTTTTTACAGAGAAACTACCAATAGTTCCTCTTCCTTAACCCAATACACATTTAGATTAGAGCTTGATAAATACGTCCAAGGCCTGCATAGCAGCCTGCAAACCCCAGAGGTATGAGAATATGATAATAGCGTAAGGAAGTCATATATTTGCCGGTGCATTATTAATGAACTGCTGACTTATCGCTATGTGTTTATGTCTGTGTCAGCTGCTGAACCTTGAGTCGGAGGTGCGCCCCTATCTGAGCCGGTGGTACGAGGAGTCTGTGATGCACATCCATCGGGTGGTGCAGCTCGTTCAGAACAACATCAGCTTCCTGCTGCATGCTGTGAGTCATTTTTACCTCTAGAGAACGTCCAATAGAGTGAGCAGTTTCTCTCTTTTAAGGAAACAATAGAATGCCTACAAACTTAACAATGAGGTCTGATGAGTACTGGTCTAAGCCTCAGTAAAAAGCACCACAATTATCTGGATACATAGAGGAACAAGTAAGAGTGTGTAGTGTGTTACCGGGCAGATGTTCCTTGAAATACATATTTACTATAGACTGTGTAAATATAAAGGTATTTACCCGGTGCTATATGAATCAAATATGATTGATTGTTTAAAGACGTACATTTCCTTTACAACAATTGTTCTCACTCATTATTGTTCTGTTTACAGGCTCTGAGTCACACACTTGTGGAGGTCAATAATTCAGATGAGAGGACAAAGACTGATGTGTCCAGGTGAGTTAGGCTACAGTTCTTGTTTCACATATATAAGTGATTAATGTATGCTAAAAATCAGCAGGCCTTTTGTTGATTTCCATGTAGTACAGATTAATAGCCGTCTATATCCATGTCTGTTAAAAATCTGCTGTATTCTGTACCAGGTTCATCAAAGCAGCCAGTTTGCAGGGTCTGTCTCAACAAGACACCACAACAGCTTCTCTGTGTAAGGCTATCTCAGAGGACGCACAATCTGACCTGATCATCGACTGCTCCACCAGCCCCCCCACTCTCTCTAACGCTGGTAAGTCATGACACAAACCTCATGAGGAAACTATTATTATTATTTTTATATATATATATAATTATTGTTTTATCTTTATACTGTCTAAGAGTTGTATTCTATGTTTTCTCCCCCAGTGAGCAATCGTTTCTGTGACGACTGGAGTCAGGCATTTCTAAATGCTGCAGAGCGTTGTAATCCTTTCCTGCTCAGACAGATTCTGGAGAACTTCAAACTTAAGGTGAGAAAACATTCAAAAAGACAGACCTTAATAGTGTGTTTTGCTTCTGGATCCTGGTTTCAGTTTCCTAAAACTCATTACCCTAGCATTAAGTTCTCACGTGAACACATTTTGTATTTTGTGTGTACATTTTGGGACTAAAGCTCTTTTCAAATACTGATGGAACTGTCTTTTGTTGATATAAAAAATAAAAAGTCCGGATGATAATAAGTAAAGTGTAAAATACTTCTATATGCTTCAAGTTATTTTATTTATTTTGTATTACAAACTTATCAATAAAATAAACATAACATCTCCCATGTCAACAAGATTGAGAAACAGCTCTCAGTTCCTCTTGGCAGATACTTAGTTTAATATCTCATTTACATGGCTGCCAGTTTTTCATCCAGATTGCTTCCCTTTTCATTCAACTTGTTTCCTCCTCTCTATTAACCACAACTCGCACATCGCAGGCCATCCAGGACATGAACAGCCTGAAGCGTTTAGTGCGACAAGCAGAGATGAGTCACTACGCCCTGTTTCGTAGCTGCCGGTTCCTACAGGGCTGCGGAAATGGGGATGTGTTGCTGCAGAACGCCAGGGCGGAGCACAGCGACATGCCTGAAGCCTGCAGCATCATCACCGTCCTGGAGGAGTTCCTCAGGGATCAATCCCAGGCCCACGCATGATTACATCACTACATTTAACTTCAAGTGGTTGGGCCTGTTGCTGGCGAGACAATACAATAACCTGTTCAGTTCTAAACCTAGAACTACATCAAATGTCAAACATCGGTTTGCTAGGTAAATATGTTCCACAGCTAGAAAAGTAGTGGTGAGATCCATACCATGTACTGACAAGCGACACCCAGCTTCCCTCTTTCTTTGGGGCTAATTATGGTTTATCAAGTGTGTAACTTTGGTGCAAAAAAGGTTCATTCATGGAGATGATAGTAAAAAATAAATGACAATGACCTCAGGGTGCAGCGAAGTTTAGTTGTAAGCGTAGAGTGGCACTTTCCCAATCTTTATCCTTTTTGCAATTATTAGTGTGTGTAACAATACTTTGAACCAAATATTAATACTACTCTGTTTTGCTAACTGACAATGATCACAACAGCACTGATCCAAACTAAAGCTTCTACTTATTCAAGTGGAATTATATATATATGTATTACTTACAAATATCATTTTGTATTTTTGTTGATTGTACCCGTTTCCTTTGGAGAAGAAACACATTGAGAATGCACAAATCACTTTTATGCATTGCTTGTTACAAAGGCTTTATTTGTGCTTACATTCAAACCTAATACCTGCACTACAATATTGTTCTTGTTGGATAAGTACTGCTATGTGTATGTGTGTCTATCAAGTGATATTAGATGTTTAATCATACGCTAAGAAAATAAGTGTTGTTGATACAGTGTACATTTTCACTTTCTTTTGAGATAAATCTTAAAGTTTGTGTAAGTTATATTGGAGAAGCCAGCAAGAGTAAGCCAGATTTGTATACATTTAAAACAATTATCATTATGAATATAAACATATCTTTATGAATATAAATAGCAATCATGGCTAATGTTAGTCCTCACAGCTGTCAAGCTTATTAACTTACATTTAATTATTATAGTCCTGCCACAGATAGCAGATATTTCTTCTTTTTTTGTCAGAGCAGTAGATTTATAACAAAGATAATAAATGTTTCCTAAATACATTACCCACTGTAGCTGTTATAGTATTCACCAGCTGTAGAATTAATGAGATTAAACTGGTACTATATGACCAGTCAATCTCTTCATTTCAAAGCTTCTCCAATATTACCCGTAAAAGAAAATCAGAACACATACATTAAAATGTAGAATAAAAGAAGACAATACAATTGCTTGCAGTAAATGTTGGCATGTTTAAGTTGTATTGTTCACTTCCTCATGTACCTCCAACATGTGTTTTTTTGTATATTGCATTAAACCCATAAAGGGGTTTTGGAACCATTCCCATTCAAACCAGTCCAAAGTGTGTAAAACAGCAATACAGCTGGTGGTGTATACTTTAAAACTGTGAAAGTGGTGACATGTAAATGAGTAACTTCACTATTGTGAACCATGGTGTGGCTGACCCACCGTGTGTGTTGACATTGCTGGACAGTGTGTTAATTATAGTTATAGATGATCTCTGTCTTGTATAGAAAGAGATGAAATAAATACCACAGCTGAACCCGACTTGTGGATTTTGTCGTGTGTGTGTGTGTGTGTGTGTGTGTGTGTGTGTGTGTGTGTGTGTGTGTGTGTGTGTGTGTGTGTGTGTGTGTGTGTGTGTGTGTGTGTGTGTGTGTGTGTGTGTGTGTGTGTGTGTGTGTGTGTGTGTGTGCGTGTGTGTGTGTGTGTGTGTGTGTGTGTGTGTGTGTGTGTGTGTGTGTGTGTGTGTGTGTGTGTGTGTGTGTGTGTGTGAGTGAATCGCTACAGATATTAGGCAGCTTGGTGTTCTGTGTCTGGTCCACAGGTTTGGAGAGAGTGCTCCAGACTATCGTGTCCTCCAGCTGGATCTCATATCCTCCAGTAGTCTCCGTCCTCCGGCTGCACCTCTGCAACTACAACAACAACAAAAAACTGAACTTTGAAACAGAGAGGACATTTTTGTTGCACCTGTTGTTCTGTTACATACATACAGTGGGGCAAAAAAGTATTTAGTCAGCCACCAATTGTGCAAGTTCTCCCACTTAAAAAGATGAGAGGCCTGTAATTTTCATCCTAGGTACACTTCAACTATGAGAGACAGAATGGGGGGAAAGAATCCAGGAAATCACATTGTAGGATTTTTAATGAATTAATTGGTCAATTCCTCGGTAAAATAAGTATTTGGTCACCTACAAACAAACAAGATTTCTGGCTCTCACAGACCTGTAACTTCTTCTTTAAGAGCCTCCTCTGTCCTCCACTCGTTAAGTGTATTAATGGCACCTGTTTGAACTCGTTATCAGTATAAAAGACACCTGTCCACAACCTCAATCAGTCACACTCCAAACTCCAATATGGCCAAGACCAAAGAGCTGTCAAAGGACACCAGAAACAAAATTGTAGACCTGCACCAGGATGGGAAGACTGAATCTGCAATAGGTAAGCAGCTTGGTGTGAAGAGATCAACTGTGGGAGCAATTATTAGAAAATGGAAGACATACAAGACCACTGATAATCTCCCTCGATCTGGGGCTCCACGCAAGATCTCACCCCGTGGGGTCAAAAATGATCACAAGAACGGTGAGCAAAAATCCCAGAACCACACGGGGGGACCGAGTCAATGACCTGCAGAGAGCTGGGACCAAAGTAACAAAGGCTACCATCAGTAACACACTACGCCGCCAGGGACTCAAATCCTGCAGTGCCAGACGTGTCCCCCTGCTTAAGCCAGTACATGTCCAGGCCCGTCTGAAGTTTGCTAGAGAGCATTTAGATGATCCAGAAGAGGATTGGGAGAATGTCATATGGTCAGATGAAACCAAAATAGAACTTTTTGGTAAAAACTCAACTAGACGTGTTTGGAGGAGAAAGAATGCTGAGTTCCATCCAAAGAACACCATACTGTGAAACATGGGGGTGGAAACATCATGCTTTGGGGCTGTTTTTCTGCAAAGGGACCAGGTCGACTGATCCGTGAAAAGGAAAGAATGAATGAGGCCATGTATAGTGAGATTTTGAGTGACAACCTCCTTCCATCAGCAAGGGCATTGAAGATGAAACGTGGCTGGGTCTTTCAGCATGACAATGATCCCAAACACACTTCCCGTGCAACGAAGGACTGGCTTCGTAAGAAGCATTTCAAGGTCCTGGAGTGGCCTAGCCAGTCTCCAGATCTCAACCCCATAGAAAATCTTTGGAGGGAGTTGAAAGTCCGTGTTGCCCAGCGACAGCCCCAAAACATCACTGCTCTAGAGGAGATCTGCATGGAGGAATGGGCCAAAATACCAGCAACAGTGTGTTAAAACCTTGTGAAGACTTACAGAAAACGTTTGACCTCTGTCATTGCCAACAAAGGGTATATAACAAAGTATTGAGTTGAACTTTTGTTATTGACCAAATACTTATTTTCCACCATAATTTGCAAATAAATTCTTTAAAAATCAGACAATGTGATTTTCTGGATTTTTTTTCTCATTTTGTCTCTCATAGTTGAGGTATACCTATGATGAAAATTACAGGCCTCTCTCATCTTTTTAAGTGGGATAACTTGCACAATTGGTGGCTGACTAAATACTTTTTTGCCCCACTGTATTTATGTGTATATCTTGGAAGCTGGTTTATTTTTATATAATAATAATAATAATATAATAATAAACTTTATTTGTATAGCACCTTTCATGCACAAAGCAGCCCAAAGTGCTTTACAGAAAACACAACAACAATATTAAAATAATATTAAAATTAATACAGAACAAGATAAAACATCTACAGTGATATGTTAAAATCAACAATTTTAAAAAGAAAATTAAAAATGTAAAATAAAAGCAAAACAGAAAAAGAATACAGTAAAACATGGACAATGATACTAGTGACAATTGAAAGTGAACCCAAATTAAAAGCCATATTAAAAAAAATATATGATACGTGAGAGAACAAAACATGCTGATTTACCTAAAGTGTGATCAGGCCTCCTCCTCAACAGAGAGCTGGGTACGTCATAGATGCTCTCTGCGGGGTCTGAAATGGACAAACAAATATATAATTATGGTGTATCTTAGCTAGCCGCTGGGGGGAAGAAACAGACATTGAAAAATAAATGTACTCACTCGGATTTTCAGCAGCCCTCCTGTAAGACATAGGAAAGTCATACACACCCTCTTCCATCGCGTTCCCACACGGTCCTAGGAAGACACATGATAAGGTCTGTCGTTTAAACATCAGCATACTGTATATCATTTTATAATAAATAAAGTATAAGAACCTACTGTGTCTCAGCGGTAAAATATCATAGTCTCCTTCTTGTCTTCCCTCTGTGTGGCTCACTCCACTGGGCCATACTGAACTGGTAACTGAAAACAGACAAGAGGAGTTCGAATCACATGGTTGAAAGCACAACTCATTTGGAAGCGACAGTAGGCACCTTTTTTTTAACGTAATTTGAAAAAATCCATTATAACCTTTCAGCATGTTGTAATGTTTGTAATGTTTTCAGGCTATAGAAAGTCTAGCCTTTTATGGGAATCTGAGGCCAATCACAGGCCATTTCAGAGGGAGGGCATTGTTATTGGCTCTTCTACAAATACCAAAGGCAGCTTGATGTGCTGGACAAGTTTCTACTCCTTACTGTTAGGGAAATAATTGTCCTAGACTCCTAGATATGACGTTTATGACCAACCCTGACGTCTGTTATCTCCTTTAAGGAGATAGGCTGCTTCAGCCATAATGTTGTTGTTCCCATTCTGTGACCGGGCAACCCTAGGTCACAGATGGTTTATTGTTGTGGGTACACTGGGACACTTCCTTCTCTGTGTTTGTGGACTCCAAGGTGTGAAATCTTCGAGGCCATAAGTGTCAGACGCAAGTGACTCAGTGTTCCCAACTGTTTAGGCTATCTTCTCAAATATGTTGATTACTCTCTGTGAAACCATGCAGTTAAATGGGCTAACGAGAGAGAGGCGCTCCAGAATTGACGTGGCAACTCTCCCGTGCAGTCAGACCGTGGCTGCTGTGACTTGCGATGTGAATCCTCCGGCCGAACCTCCTAAATAAACCATCAGTGTTTGACATCAAAGCTCCTGCTCTTCCCATGTCTCTTTCCTGAGTCGGTGACTCTCACTGCATTGCTGCTACACAGAAGTTTCCCTTACACTTACAACATTGGCAACAACTTCCTACACTGCAAAACAACCAAAAAAGGGAAGACAGGCTTAAAAATGTGTGACAATATAAGCAATATATATAAGAGGAGAGAAAATGTTGCAACAAGAGCAAGGTTTTTTCTCCATATCTGAAATGCTTTTCCAAAAGTGTAGCTAGCTAGAGAATCAGATCATAGTAAGTCATCCCAAAGGGCTTTACAGGCCTACATGTCTACAGAGAAAACATGATGGTAATTCCCATAGAGTTGCGGCTACATAACATCCTCAGGATGAATGACAGGGAGGAAAATAAATGACTAGCAATCTTCAAGGGTATTGTGCTAAGCCTGTACTCCTCTGGTGGGAGGGGTCAAGGACAGAGGATGAAGCTTCAGGATGAAGGCTATAATTCAAATACCTGACCTGGGATACATTACATTACATTGCATTTAGCTGACGCTTTTATCCAAAGCGACTTACAATAAGTGCATTCGATACCACTTGTTAAAAGGTTATTATGGAATTCATGCCAAGTGAAGCAAAGAAAAGCCTGGCTTTAAGACTAGAACTGATAAAGGACTTCTTGGAAGGTGCAAATGAAAGTTAACCATTGTGTTGCTGGTAGCCACAGGCTGGAGGTGTGTTTTGTTGTGTGGCCTCCTCATGGTTCAGCTCCTCTGATGGGCAGATGGGGGGGGCGATGCTCCAGATGTCATGGTGGATGTGGCCCGTCGGGGGGGGGGCAGAGAAGGGCCGAGCAGGCAGCGACTCCATCACACTGTCAATGTTTGAGTTGATAGGTTTGCTGGTGTTTAATCTTTCTCGCTGCTCACACACTTCCAGGCTGAGGAGAGGTGAGAAGGCCAGTAGTTGGAACATTTATTACTTTGGTTCAAGTGTAGAAAGGACTTCTGACTTACTTTGTGCTTCTGGAGTCTGAGAGACCAGAGGTAGAAAGATGCATGGCCTGCCAGAGGCATCTCACCCACTCCTTTCTGAGGGCTGTTGTCTCTGCTGCCTACACACACACACACCCACACACCCACACCCCACACACACACACACACACACACACACACACAAACATCCTGAAACATCCTACCACTTCTGGTCTGCAAATGTATGAGATTGTGTTCAAACCACAGTGGTGACTCACCAACACTTTCCTCTTGCCATTGGTCATGATGATCTCAAAAATGAAGCGATTACCGGCAACTCTCGGGACTTCTCGCACCGACTGCACCTGACAGAGATGTGGACAGAGAGAGACTTAGGCAAGTCAAATTCACCTATATGCATATTTCAGCAACAAGGCAATTCAAAACACATTGGGGAAAAGAATTAAAGCATCAAGATAAAATGCAAAATAAGCTAATTATAAAGGACATTTAAATCAAAATCATCACAGACATTAAATAAATAAATACCTCTGGACAATTCAATACAAATAAAGCAACAGCGGTGGTTGAAGAATTGTAAATCTTTGAAAACACTTGAAATTATCTCCATATCCTTGCAACAATCGATGAATCAAATATTCTGACTAAGAGTTAGGGTATATTATAAGTAACATTTTTCTCAAGTTAAAAAAAACCCATAAATATGAGCAGCAACATCTACTCAAAGCACTACAACTGTTTTTGGAATAATATACATTTTTGGATTATTATTAAGTACCTAACGACTAAAGTTGTCAAGTATATCAAATGGATCTATAGCATAAAGTAGCTTTAAATTATACGACTCAAATTCAAGTAACTTAAATTGTTCAGTTCTTGACTAAACACATTAGGTTAGAGATTAAAGTGGTTACTTAAATTATAATCGTATCATATTATTACAGTGGTAAGATGTAGAAGACTTACTGTGTAAATGTAGTAATAGCCTCTCAAATGGGACTGTGAAGAGAGCAATGCAAAAATTACTTTTAAAACAGGGTGATCGTTTACAGAAAAGATAGAACAACTACTGGTGCTGTAACTATCCTTCACTTGAGTATGTTTTGGCATTATGAATAGAAGGTGCTCATCAGGAAATGTATAAGAAATGTAATAGTGTGAATATTATTCACCAGTGTGATATTTACAGCAGGTAAATGTGTACTTACAGCGCTGCCATTCTTCTGTGTATAGAAGAACAGGGTTGTGTTTTGAAGCCTGAACCAATATGTCACCCATCTTAATTTCTAGAGAAAAAAGTTAAGCAATTTTCAAGCAATTTTGTTACACCTTTAAAATAAACATATAATCATATTTAATTACAAGATAGTTTTTAACTTACCATAGTATCTTTTCTTTTCTGCAGGAAGCCTTCTAACAATAATTGAGTCTGATCTACTGACATGTTAACCCTCGGTAGATTGACTTTAAACTACTTTAGCCAGTGAAATGACTGTCTACCTGCGTGTGTGTGGTGTGTGTGACTTCCTCCATGCTGAGAGCAGTATTGTTCACAGCGCCATCACATACTCACTTCTCTATTCTGCTTCATAAAAGTCATATCTGTCTTCAAAAAACAGCTGATCTGATTCATTTCACAAATCTAGTTTGGAAATAACCACTTATTCTCTCAGGAAGAACACACAAGCACAACATGGCTTCAGTGGGTGTAAATGTCATTTATTACAGATATTTAAAACCAATTTATTGTCCTCATTGCTCTTAAATGTTGCTGTCATTCAACCCTTACAACACGCCTACATGGCTGGGCCAGATCATACCATTTTTTATTGTAAATGCTGGAAAAGAGAAGAATAAGAATGAACACTTTTTAATAGTTTAAAGGTGGGAGAGGTGCACTGAGTTGATATATGGTTGATATATGGTGCTTCTAACTTCATAAAAATATACCATGAGGGACGAAGCTCTATTTGAAAACCAGAAAAATAAAATCAGAAAAAACAATACATAAGGACTGCTTTGATAAAACTAAATACAAAAATACAAGGAAAATGTAAATCCTTCTGTTTCATGCGGTGCACTCAAAACAGACAAGAAAAACAAAGAAACAGGTTAATAAATAAACACACAAAATAAACAAGTGCATGCCAATCATGACCTCTCGTGTTAGATGCATCGCTAACACCTGTAGGAGCTTGTTGTGCGGTCTATGGGTCCAATTCTAAAAGTCCTACATGCATAAAATGCTGCATATACACTATATTTATTAACAGGTTCGAGTCCCTTTGTGGTGTTGCTGTATATGGCTGCCTCTCTCTGGTCTCCAACCATCTAACTAATGAATAATACTGACCTGAGAAATAAAAAGAGGACTGGACCAGCTGAAAACATCCAGTGTTTAGTAGAGTTGGACTATACTAGACAACATGTCAGCATTTACAGATTGAATGATTTCAAAAGTATGCCTGCTCCTTTTCCCACAATTTTAAAACAGAAAAACTACACCACACTTCATTTTTTTAATGCATATAAAATGTAACTATGATTTCGCTCATTTGTTTCTTGCTTGTGTTGCATTGTGGGAAGGGGATGAGGCGAAGTTGAGGGTGGGTTAGTCAGCCAGTGTTTTTGAGTCTTTCAGGTAGGAGGGGAGGGGGCAGAGTCACCAGAAGGGGCCGGGGGGAGGAAGTGTCACGCTGTCCCATCACCGCTGTTTGAGCAGTGCTCTGTACATGGCGAAGCCCAGCACCGCGAACACCGTGGCCCCCACGCTCGCTCTCAGCCAGAAGGTGGAGTTCTTCAGATCGGCCTGGGCCATGTGCCTGTGAGAGAGAGAGGGACAGGTCATGTGAGGGGGGGAAGCAACAAGGAAAAGAGGGAGCAGCATCTAAAACAGGAGTGTCCAAACTACGTCCATTTTGAATCGGCCCTCAGCTAATTCAAAAAGTATAATGAAATATGGCCCACAAATGAACTTGTGCTTGTCATATATTGTACTTCTTAAATACAAATGTAAAAATATATTACATAGCGCACTTTTCATATAAATTCTGTCAATTAAAGTTGGAAAAAATGTCACGCAAATCGTAGTAGCCCAATAACTTAATTACATAACAAGCTTGAAATCTACCCTTCATATTTCCTCTTTTTATAAGCAATCTGAAGCTTTTGTTTTAAGGAATGAGCTGCCAACACAATAAATGAAACCCTATGGAGAGCTGTGATGTAGGCTGTTGTGTTTCTTAATGCATTTTCAAGTATCAAGAATAGTTTACCTACATTTGATTGATTTTGCTGACTTATAACTTACCTTATGAGGCCATGAACTTCTAGTGAGTGGCCCAGCCTTTCGTATATTTTTCTGTATGTGGCCCTCAGTGAAAAAAGTTTATAGTTTGGACACCCCTGATCTAAAACAATACGACGCCACTGTTAAAACAGCAGAGGGAAAGTTGCCAACTGACTAGAGAAAGTCATGTGCCCTCTTCCCGTCTCTACAGTGGGGATTTTCTTAAATCGGGTAACTGAGGACTATCAGCGCCATGTGATACCAGCTTGAAACAGGAACACATGCTTTCTCTTGACAGTTGGTTTAGTTTTAGGGAAGAAGACAAAGGAAAGGTGTTGCTCTATGAGAAGCAGCTCTGGTTCACACTGAGGAAGAACACCAGAAAATAATATATATCACTTAACACCAGCTGATCTGGCAAGAAACACAAGCACTGGAGAACTAGAGTATACAAGATAAAAAGCAAGCACAACTATCAGGCAATGGAGACAGCAACAAAGTACCACTGGTCTACAGCTACTGCACACTCAGGAGATAAGCCAGCATAAAACATGTCACCTGTGCTCCCTCTGTTGTGAAGGGAAACAAACTTCAACTTAGCCCAGCCTTAACTAAAGGGATAGTTGGACATTCAGAAAATAATTCTTCTGGCACAAAGTTGGAAAATAGTTTACCTCTAATATCTATGAAACCCCAGAGACGCAAGTCGGATCTAAACTTATTTCTGTTCTTTGTTTACAACAGGATTTATACCATTTTTGCCACGGTCATTTTACGAAAAAAGAATTGTTTCGGGAGGTAAAACAAAGCGGCTGGGCAGATTAATTTGTCAGGATCATTTTTCTTTGTGTTTGTTGTTGTAATGCTCATGTCAGCCACAAGAGGCTGAACCACTTCATGCAACAGGAAGGTTTTAAATCCTATTTGGAAAATTAGGTCTAAATGTCACAACTAAGAAATATAAAAACTTTTATTTTCTCACTTGTCTCCCAGGGCTTCAGTACGTATCTTCCAGTAAAAATATTATTTATGCTAAGCTAACAGCTTAGCCTGTTAACATATGCCTGTTAGCTTAAAATAGCCTCCAGGAAATGAGTAGACTAACCAGCCGCTGAAGTAGCTTCATATTCAACACAGAAATACAAGTGATATTGATCGTCACTGGAACTGCTCCTCTGAAGTCAATAAGATACTTCCCAAGATGTAAAACTATTCATATAAAGACTCCAGCAGCCTATATGTCTCTTTTTGTTACAGGACATGAACATTGGGAATAATGTTAAAATTATTGTTGATAAATAGTGAAAAGTTAAACCTATCCAGGACATACTCCCCAGTCCGGTATACAAATCTAACTCTGTGGAAGTGTGTTCTGCTTTTACCTTTCTGGGGGATTTAGTTGTTCAGCAGAGGCCTCCATAAAGATGGACCCTCCATGTTGGAGAGGGCTGAAACCTGCTGCATCTCAATTAAATCCTCATCTGAAAGCAGGAAGCCCCCGCAGCCTCCACCCAGCCCAGCAGCCACCCACACACACAAAGTCACACCATGGCCGGGGTCGTGCACACGCACACACACACACACACACGCTCAAACGCAGTGGGTAGAGTGGGGCGACAATTCAAAAATAATATTGACTTGGGCTGAAACTAACAAATATTTCATTAGCAATAATAACGCCGTTTACTTTTGTGATCAATTCATTATTCATTTAGTCTATAAAATGTAATAAATGGTGTTAAAAATAAAGCTTAAATTCACATGTAAACTGGAACCAGAGAACCCATTGCGTCTAAAATACTAAAACCATTGTCGATTATTTTCTAACATTTAATGATTAAATGAGCTTGAATAGACACAATACTGCCATGTGATACTTGATGTCATGTGGGATTTACTTATCATATAAGTAAGCCGAAAAGTTGGTCAAGCCTTTTCACATTGAAATGATCTGACATTTATTAGGCCTATTTACATTTTCTGTATTGTTAAAATAGAGAACAAATCAAATTAACACATCTAAAGTGATATCCGATCCATATCACCCAGCCTGAAAATAAAGGAAGTACGATCCCCGCCCACAAGCTCAACTATGTCACCGCGGCGCACACCACACACACAAAGGCACAAAAAAAGATAACACATCACATTTATAAACTGTACACACCACATGGCGGCCATTAATCTAATTGTCATCGGGTAAGATAAATAACATTTAAAAAAGTAAATTATTATTATTTTAAATAAAGTGGATTGGTGTTTTTTCTGACTCTTTTGCTCGCCCCTAAATATTTGACAAACACTGTATGCCACTTTAGCAAAGCAAAATTAAGTTGTATTTTAAATACAAAATGACCTTTCTTAAAAGGTCCCATGTCATGGCCATTTCCACTGATCATAATTCCATTGTTGAGGTCTACTAGAATAGATTTATAGTGTAATTTTCCAAACTCACATTGGTTTCTCATACAGCATCTCTGTAAACTACGTATATTCACTGAATTTCACTCTGCCTTTAACGGCTCGTTGTAGCTCTAGCCCCCACCCTCCCTGTGAGCACAGTGTGCTCTGATTGGTCGGGACGTTGTGAATCGCGCTGAGCTCCGTGGAGGTGTGGTTTCCTTGTTTACCCTGAGCACACACAAAGTCACAGCCGAAGTAAAAATAGTAAGTGTGGCTTGATATTGAGTAAGAAAAAGGTTGATAAACGCTGTGAGAATGGGTCTGAAGAGAGAATTTCCCCGAGATCCCAACTGTCTGTTATCAGCCTGCAGCGTGTGTGTATGTGTGTGTGTGTGTATGTGTATGTGTATGTGTATGTGTATGTGTATGTGTATGTGTATGTGTATGTGTATGTGTATGTGTATGTGTGTGTGTGTGTGTGTGTGTGTGTGAGAAAGTCCGTGGATTGGTCAATTTGGACCAATCAGCGGGGGCTTAACGTAACGGCTCCGCGGACGTAACGTAACGGCTCGGTACATTTGGTTCCGGGTAATGCATGATCATATCGCGTCATAGCTCTGGGCGCGGTTACTGGCCATTCCTACGTCACAGTAGCCAGGAAGTAAACAATGGACAATGACGTATCTCCAACGAGGCGTTTGGGGAGGTATTTTCTGTGTTAGAGTGTACTCGCTACAGGGTGTACTTTGAGGGTTTTAACTCTGCACACCGTTTACATGCATACAAACCTTCATAACACACAAGGGGACAGGTAATAACCGGAAAAGCATGACATGGGACCTTTAAGATGCCTGACATTGCTTGTTATTTTGGAGACCTTAGAATTTATTTATTTTTAAAAATCGAGATTACAATGTCAGGAAATGTAAAATCAAAGCATAATTTATCCCAGTCGACCGATGCACTTTTTAGAAAACACCTCAGGCATTCAATGTGCTAGTGGCACTGTGCACTGCCAGGCCCATTAAGTGTCATGCTATTAATAGTTTAACAACCCCCAGAGATTAAAAAGACAAAGGTTAGTGGCTGGGTGCAACGTTACAGTATACAGCTCCATGAACGCCCAAACACAAGCTCTGCATTCTATGCCATAATTGGCTGGAAAAACTACCGATTCCCCCAAAAATCTGCAAACACACAACACACCTCTGCTGTAAACAAACATACAAAGTCTGCAGTGCACCCCCCCCCTTTCTTATAGTAAACACCAAGCTCTCTGATGTAGAGATTGATAGATGTGAGACATATTGCCAAGGACCGAGGCATGCCTTTGATTATCCACAGAGGTAGAGAACAGGTGAGCCATGCAACTTAGCAGCAGACTGATTAGCAGAGGGTGAACACATGCAAGAGGAAGAGGAAGAAGGGCAGCCAAAAACATGTTTGTGAACTCCTATAGAGGGGAAGGACAAACACACAGACAGAAGACAAGACAGGAAAAAACAGGATGAAATGACACGGTGGTGATTGGTACAACATAATCTATTTAAACATCAAAGGAACACATTTTGAAGTCTAAACCCACAGGAAACAAGTACAGCTGTTTATATTTTAAGTATATGTCCGATTGATATTGTGCTTTTTAAAATAAAATGTCTCCTGTTGGAGTAGACTTCAGTGTTAATGATGGAAATATAGACAAAGGGAGACTGAATACATACTAGGTAACTAATCAAGCACTTAATGGTTAATGATAAGGGTTGGTGCCAAAGAGAAATGAATACACAGGAAGAACTGTATGTGATTGAAAATGAATCACATATAATCATGCAGACATTAATGAGGTTTTTAGTTTGAATGAAGCACAAAGTGAATGGCTGGTTTTTCTTCATCCTTTGTGCAAAAATATGCTTGTTGGTCAAGATTCACAGATTGCATATCCACTGCAGGAGGAAGTAGTATAACGATTAAAAAAATGTGGCTTCATATATCAGTTGTTAACCCTTCAATGTTAAGAGTTGATATTTTGTAGGAATGATTGGCTGAACAACATAGATATATGATGTATTGCAGTTGTTTGTAGCATTATATATACACTCAGAACTATCCAGAGATATGAAAACATTGAAATGGTTTATTCCTCTGAATGAAATAAAAATGATTTTATCTGTAAATATATTAGTGTCATGTATGTGGGTTAGTAAGAGGGGTTGAGCATGCACTGCACTTCATGCATTTTCCACACGGATTCCAACACACGTCACCTCCCTGGCTAGCAGCCCGTGTGTTAGCCGGCACAGCGCGGTCACACTTCGCTTTGTCAAACTGTACAGAGGGGGGGGGCGCTGGCTGGAGCTGCAGCAGAGACCAAAACATGACCATCGGGTTTTAAGAATATGACCAAGAAGTAAATAAAAAAACGTAGCTCACTTTTGATTTGTCTGAAAAGCATCTAATATACAACTCCTGTAGGAAGAGGAGTCCTACTTGATTTAGAAGGTTGAACATACATATACAACTTTTTTAATTGATATTAAATTAATGAATCAATACATTGATTAAAAACTTTGTTCACATTTATTTTGCTCATCAGTTTGTAAAAAGAGCAGACTAATGCAAACGAGCGGCAGCTTTTTGGCAACCCAGCGTGAAGCAACAGGGGTAATTCCCAAAAAGAAATCACCACAGTATCAAATTAATCACAAAAGGAAAGGAAGAGTATACATTTATCTAAACCACATGTTTTTGGTATCAGTAACATCACATTCAATCCCATTTAATATTCCCTTGTCCCTGAAGTGGATATGCAGTGTAAACCTGACCGCAGAGGATCTGTCCCCATCACCATTGTTAGAGAGCTTGGGTGGAAAAGGAGCCTCCCTGTGATAGACCCGGGGGGTCAGACTCGAGGGTGGGGCACACAGAGAGGAGGAATGAGGCTATGCTAGAACACAAAAGCTTATCCCATGTATGAACCTGTTGAACACGACCCTGCAGAGCTGGGCCTTTATACTGCGCAGCAGCTCCAACTTGAGGAGGTTCTGACACAGGCAATAGGAGCACCTGTTGCAGGCACACATGCAGCGCAGACGGGCGTGGCTGTGGAGAGACACACAAAGATGCGTGTATTCACCACCACAGAAAGACAACACGTACCAGACAACATACACAGAGGAGGGGGAGGCCAAGGTAGATGACCACCAGTATTTAACCACTTAACTAAATTAAAGAACCAGATTTAAGAGAATACTTACTTCTGGGCTGCAGCCTGCACTGCTGCCATTTAACTTCTATTGCTCAACTCAGAAACAAATATCAGAAACAAATATGAACCAAAACATAGAATAATGCACTACGTTGTTGTTTCACTGCAGGTTGTGGATCATCTCCTCCTTGGCAATAAGACGCAGTAGACAGACGTATTGACAGGAAAACATTTATAATGAACTTGCCATGTCTAAACTTAGAGGAAAATAAACTCAAGAGACACAAGGAGAGGAAATCATTGTGGCAAACCATTGAATCATTGCATAATACAATGAAATGTAAGATGTACTATTTAGTAAGCACCTTAGCCTGGGCTGGGTTGACATTTTAAGTAGTTTCTGAACAATCTGTTCACTGTCTGACCCAGAATTTACCCTCCATCATTAGATCGCATTAGTACTCAAACTCTTTCATTCAAGTGTAGACAATAGGATTAATGGCTTGATCAAATGAGACTAAGTAGCCAGGTCTCATTATGTTCCAATTATCTCCTCTGAAATCTCTTCTGATCAGGAAGCTTTAAGGTTTAGATACTGGTTCTGTAAAGTCAAAGGATTGACTTCAAAGAGTTTCAGGCAGGGACTTACAGGCCTTCACACACACATGCAGCCATCTCACAAGGCAGCATGAGAGGCCCAGAATATGCATATAATTTGTGTTTAGCAACTTTACACGTAACACATCAAATACATGTCAACTTTCAATAATATTCCCATGATGTAACCTTTGAATATCTCAGGCACTTTCTGATCCAAACAAGCAGGAGAGAGGTCAAAGTGGACAGGCACACAGAGGAAAAGTAATAGCCATGGTGGATAAGGCTTGAATAGTTAACTAAGTGAGATCACAAAGGGTTTAATACTCACGGGTACATGGCCATGGTGGTGAGTCTGGTGTAGATGTCTTTGCTGGGGGCCTCGATGGTGCTGCATGTGAACGGCTGGGGGGGGTGGAGCTTGTGCTTGCGGCAGAACTCGTGCGGTGAGAGGCTGTAGTGCTGCCGTACTTCGTGCAGGTCAGACTTGGCGGCGAGCATCACGCAGGGCGTCTTGCTATCTATGAAGTATTGCTGCCAAACAGAATAGTTCAATGTTACTCGCTGGACCGTGTGCAGCCGGCCTTACGAGCCTCAGTGCATCATTTCATCTTCTAGAACATACCTTGTACACTTTGGCGCAGTATTCAAAAGAGCCTGGGTTGTTGACGTCATACACCAAGCAGACTACATCACAAGCAAGGTCCGCCTCTGACAGGAAGTCAAAGTCTGGCATCACCTCATGGAGCTAGTAGAGCAGACAGAGAGAGACTGAGTGTGCAGGTAGAGGTATTAACGTGCTAACACTAACGCACAGTCAGGTGCGATACAGATTATATCACAGTAATCCAAACAGCAGATGATGAGTCGGTAGTTCTTACCAGCAGGTATTTTTCCTGACCATAAACGTAGGTCGTGCTGATGGCGTAGAAGGATTTGTGGTCTTCTCTAATCCGCCTCTGTGTCTGTGGTGGGTAACAAACACATTAATAGCAGGAACCCATCAACACTGTTTATAAGAGGGTTCCCTGCAATCTGGCCCGTTTGCTCCAACTCTGTGATTTGAAAACTTAAAATGTACCATAATACTATTTTAGCATTCTCTTCATTTTTTATAATAAATCAATTCTACCCGTTTTGGAATGTTCTATGAATTATGTAATATGAGTAAATAATACTGTAACATTGGCTCACATTTCACTTTACTGACACTTTACCTCAGCCACAACGCAGACTCTATGCATTACATTAATGCACAACAATATTTTTTATTACTGACGATTTTTCTTCCTTCTTATTCCATTGCAATATAAATACTGTTATATTTGATTCTATTTTTAAATATTTTTCTGGTTCTCTACCTGTGTTTTTAATTCTTGTTTTACTTTTATGTAACCACCACGACACCAAGTCAAATTCCTCGTACGTGTAAACCTACCTGGTAATAAACCTGTTTCAGATTAACAATTCGTCTTCTTTCATCTTCTACAAGCTTGATCAAGTTTCATATATTGCACATTGTTTGTTTTACCGAGGACGGACACGATTATACTCAGTGTGCTTCCAGCAAGACACACTGGGAAAAATATCCCTTTAAAAAAGAGAGTTTGAAATCATGTGAAGCTGTGATTTCCCCTCACCTGCAGGTTCTTGCCCAGGAACGCTTGCAGGAAGCCGCTCTTCCCGCTGCCTCGGGCGCCCAAGACGTTGCACCGGAAGACGCTGCGCTGAGTCTGTTTCTTCTGCAGATCGATGCGCTTGTTACGTGTTACTGAAAGAACAGGAAATGCACATTTTTCACAAGTGAGAACATGCATGATCAGTGGCAACATACATTAAAAGTAATGCATTTATTTTGTAGGCATAAACGCAAACATATCTGTTACCTGTGATGGCAGCAGCTTGAGAGTCCTGTTCATAGATGATAGAGTAGCCAAGGTACCCTAAGTACTCCAAACTACGCTGTACATCGAGATATGTTGTCAACCTAACACAGAAACACAAAGAGCATGATGGGTCTGAAGGCATGAGAGATTTATACATGCATTGTGTTGTACTTTTATCTTCTTCATAATTAAGGATATCATGCCATACTGTGAATGCCATCGGGTTTATAACACTAAAATAGGCGTGTGTGTGTGTGTGTGTGTGTGTGTGTGTGTGTGTGTGTGTGTGTGTGTGTGTGCGTTAATATCCATGTTCCACACTCACGTCCACTGGGAGAGGTATCCCTGGTATGTGATCCATCCCTGTTCGTTAGTGCCCACCGTGTGGTTGACATCCGGGCCCCAGGGCATGTAGGGAAACACTTTGAACAAGTCCTTCACCTCCTCTGGTGACAGCGCACAATCTCTGTCCTGGGTCGTACCAAGCGCACATAGTTACAGTCACACATTTGAACATAACAGAATAAGCGGTATCATGCATTTTAAATAACAGTATGTAACAGTATGTAGATTCATTGCTAATCACTCACTTTGTCATGTTTGTCGAAGACACTCTGGAGGAAGAGGTAAGCGTTGTGATTGAGCTCTGTGGTGCAGTCCGGGGGGATCTTTACCCTGCGATACAGGGACACACAGAAACAATCACTTTCAAAAAGGGACAAAGGAAGAAAGAATCTCACTAAATCACTTCAAATACCAGGCACTCAACCAGAACAAATCTGTTAACAAGATGAAACGACTGATAGAAATTACGTCATTTCAACAGAGGAACACGACATCCATAAGATGATGACGATGAATGATACATAAAAACACTTTTATGCATCTATCATTTTGTAAAGTTATAAATGAAACAGGGCTGAAATAATGTGACTGATGAATCTGGATCCATTAGGCATGAAACATTTTTGTAAAAATATATTTTTTTGCAGCATCTTTCGAGCTGCAACCATTATTATTATTCTGTAACTATTTTGATTTGTATTAACTGTTTGCAAGTCGAATTTCAAGGAAAAATTACCAATATTCTTTGGTTCAAAATGTTTGATTATTTTCTTTGATGTTGGTCACTAAATATATTTAGACTGTGAACGTTTTAAAGATACAAATAAACCACACTTGGTCTGTGGGGGGATGATCCCAAACGAAGACTACCAAGCTACCAATAACCCTTGTGTCTTTAAATGTGCCCTTACATGGGGAACAGGTATTCCTGTGTGAGCTCCAGGTCGTCGTCATATCCAAACCTCCTCAGCACCGTCCAGGTGGTCTCGTGTCGGCCTCGCTGGATGAAGAGGGTGTGGAGGAACAGGAAGCCTGATATAGAAGACAGAAAAAAGTAATAAGCAAATGTCTACAAATATAATCAGAAAAGGAGAAGGGATTTTGAGGGGATATAAGGAGAATAGGTAATACATTGGACGATGGAGGAAATAGGAGGAAACAAAAACCATAAAGGTGTCTCTGACCTTTGAGTGTAAGTCCGTCGTCGTTGACTCCATCCGTCATGTTTCTCCTGACCACATTCTTCACATCCTCTAAAGCCTGAGGCGCCAGCGGTGTATTGAAACACGTTCTCTGAACAAACAATGGTTTGGTGTTTTTATGTTTGGTTCATTTTTAAATCTGCCCCATTTTGTATCTAGTCAAGAACAATTGGTCGACAGTGACACTATTAAAGTGGAGACCCTTACCTGGAAAAAGTTGAGCTCATTGTCATTGAGGATGCCGTCGTTGTCCAGGTCAGACACTTTAAAGATTCTAGTTAAAGACTTGATGCAGGAAGGCTTCAACTGTAATAAAGAAGAAATATAATTATGAAGGTGGTTATATGTACTCATACAGAAATGCTTAATTCAACAGTAAGCATAGTGGCAGCTAACGCTAGGGAATGCACCAATACAACTTTTTGTCATCTCAGGGTATCTGCCATACTGTAGACACATCACATATTAAAGGCTCTTTTGACCCCTAGTTTAAAATCTAAATACAGCTCATCGACTGGCATTATTGTTATGTAATGTAAGGACAAGTTTTCCGTGAGTCAAGTCACACATTTCCATTTTCCTTCATTCTTTTGGCTTGCTGGGGGTTTATAGATTTACTCAGAAACGTTCGTGTATTATGGGATTAATGTTGAGCACATTGAGTGTGGACCATGTTGAGCTACTATTGGACTGAAAGACAGTCTCAACCTATTTGCATGTTTGTCCTTAGCTGGATGTTAAACTCAGAAAGTCTTTAAGGCTCTCACCTCCTTCTCCTCCGGGCAGTACAGGGGTCCCGTCGGGTGGAGCACAGCCTTCTGGGCGTAGTAGAACAGCTCGGAAATGTTCTTCAGGTTTTTAGCTGAGCACTGAGGGGAAAGAGGGCAGATGTGTGGGAATGGAGGACAATTATCAGGCAATGCATCTCCATAGAATTGAAAAGTTCACTTAGAAAAAAAGGTCTATTAGTATAACCTCCACAACAATCAAAGTAAATTGAGTTAGTTGAATACACACTTCAACGATGTCAATAGAGGCTTCAAGGTCAGAAATAAGAGTTAGTCTAAATGTATGTTGGAAAGTAACAAAGTACATTTACTCAAGTTGAGTTATTTTTCTTTGCTACTTTATATTTCTACTCCACTATATTTCAGATAAGAATATTTGATATACTAACATTACTTCATTTATTTGGCAGGTGTAGTCAACATATAAATATTGAGAGCATATCAAATACAAAAATATTTTTAAAAATCTGTAAAATGGTAGGCCTATATACCAGAAATAAGTGCAGCTTACACGCATTCAAGAAAATAATCTAACAGGGGAATAAATCATAACACTGACAAACAAATGTGGGCTTAAGAATGAGTACAGACATTTTTTTCCATTGGTTGTGTAGTTCAACTTAAGAAACATTTTGAAGGCAAGGCAAGTTTATTTATAAAGCACTTTTCAACACAAGGTAATTCAAAGTGCTTGAAGGCAGAACTTTCCACTTGTAACTACAGTACTGCAATTTTACCTAAATAAAACATTCTAAAATTGTTGACACTGACAAAGAAACACAGAGATATAAATAACTTGGAGAAGCAGGAGTTACAGCCAATCGGGGGCCTGGCTGAACACTGAGCCAGCAGTAAAACATTAGTGCGTGTGTTTCCCAGGTGAGTGTCCCCTAACTGAATCACTGTGCATGTGCCTTCTCTCACGTCCTCCCTCCTCTCCCTTGTTACTGATCCAGCTGAGACGGGCATGACTGAGCTGCCTCGTGCGACGGAGGGAAATCTGAATTAAAGGGTAACGCAGACAGAGGCCAGCTTCCTTTCAACACACTCACAGTCCATCAGTCAGCAGACGATGGCCTTAGAGGGCGGGGTTCAGAGAAATAAATCTATCAACCACTCAGTCAGAGTGTAAGAGGAGTCAGGAGCTGGAGCGCAGCGGGGGGGGGCGATCTGTCCTGCACAGAGCCAGCCTCTCTGACAGTCACTGCTTATATTGGATTTCATTGGATGCCAATTAATTGCTCTTAAGTGCTTCATCAAAGTACTTTCTTTGATATTTAACTGAGTTGGACATCCACACAGCTCTGCCTCAATGGACCCAAAAGGTTTTTATCTGTGTGTATTGATGTCTTACCTCTACACATGTCTCGATGTCCTGGTATTGATTCATGATTGGCAGGATGGTCTCCATGCTGCTGTGTTCCACCAGGTCCGACTTGTTCCCCACTAGGATCAGTGGTACTCTGCAGAGAAAGTATTTATAACTACATTATAGAGCCAGCACCATAGGTCGATTAAACAATTAGTTAATTGACAGAATAAATTATAGGCAGCTTTTTTAATGCCAAGAATTGTCTGGTTCGCCTCTCCAGAGTGAGGATTTGCTGATTTCCCCTTTTTTATATGAATGAGAATGGTTTTTGGGGGATTTTGAACCGTTGGTTTGACAAAATGTACTTATGGAATTGTATAGAAAAATCATTAATCAATTGAGAAAATGGTTAATAATTCATATTAAAAATAATCATTAGTAGCCCTACTAGAATATGTTGTCATAATATTATCGGATATTAGCTTTAATGACCTTGAAATCATCTATAAAAAACCACCACATCAAATTAATCCGTATTCATTCAATTAATTCACAATAATTAGCATTGGCAAAACAGAACTAATGATTCTATATTTTAAAGTGTCGCATGCAGTTAAATCAGTATTAGCTCAACAATGATAAGCCCTCTTTTGGACAATAATCTCAAAATCCTTAGCTGATTTCAAGTCTGCAATGAAGTGAATCACAAGGAAGACAAACACACATCTATTAAAATGGCTGAACACACACCTGCTATCCTTGTCTGTTCTGTCATTTATGAGAGGGATCCAGTGGCTTGTCACCTAGAGGAGTAAAGCACAACATCAAAGACTGCAGCGGCACAAACACATATTTATTTTGTCAGACTAAGATGATTAGAAAAAGCTTGTCTTGTTTAAAATTCCAGAAATACTTCAGTTATGTATTTGATTAACTCTACAGAGTACAGAAAGACGCCATGCTCACCTTTTCGATGGACTTCTTGTTGTTGACTGCGTAAACTATGCAGATAACATTGGCCTGTAAAGACAAATATCAATATCAACAATGTGTTCAGGCATTACTAAACCAGATGAAAGTGAGAATTAGGTCAAACATACCTTTGATATTTCTTGGAACAGCTGCTCTTCTGTCTGTTCTGCCTCTATACGATGTTAAAAAGGAAACATCAGTACAGTAAATAATATGTAAATGTAACGGAGGTGATCTCTGGGCCCATAGATCTCGGACTCCGTTACGGGTAATATAGCACTAAAAACATTGCACAGGAAGCAGGGGAATATATGTAATTATGTAACTAATTTGTCTGTCTCTGTTTCCTGGTTTAATTCTGAAAAGTGTTCCCCTTTCCCCATGTCTGTTGCTGGATTGTGTGCACCTGGTGCCCTGTGTTGTCTCCTCCCCCCCACCTGTGTCTAATTGCTCCCCCCTCACCTGTGTCTTGTTAGTCTGTGTGTGTATTTAGGTGCTGTTTTCTTGTTGAGCTGGTAGTGTGTGTGAGATCCTTGTGGTGGCTGGTGACTGTGTTCACGTGGGCAGCAGATTGAGGCTCTGTCATATATATTTATGATTTAATAAATGCCCACACCGGGTTGTATTTTGGACGTTCTGCCTCTGCCTCCTTGCTTGGTCGGGCCGCTCAACGGTCAGCTTCACAGTAATCAAGCTGTGCAGTTACCAAATTAATCTATTACTCAGATTATATTCGGTAGGGATTATTAAAAATATCAGACATGCAGCCCATGTGTGTGGTAGGTGGGAGATGTACCTGAATAGTCCACAATGTGTGTGGGCACCCTCTCTGGGGTGACATCAGCTGGGATGGTGATCTCCTCAGCTCGAAGAGGAACCTGGGAGATAGAAAAAGACGATTAATTCTTCTGACAACAAACACACATCTAAAAATATAACATGTGTTTTTCTCCTTTTTAACCTCATGGTTCTGACATCATCAAATAACATTCAGTCAAATGTACAGTAGTAACCGCCCAGCCCATAGTAATTTGATCAGGATGTTGCATAAATGATTTCAACGGTATCCATCCCCTGATTTCCTGTTGTTACAAACCTCATCAGGAAACTCCTCACTGACCAGAGACATGATCAGCGATGTCTTCCCCACCTTGGCTGTACAGACGAAGGACAAAGAAATGTGTCGTTACAATCTGGAATTACATACGTCTTTGACTGACAATGGGTCATTAACGTGTGACCTCTCCTCCATTTGTATTGAGTGCTCTGGGTAATGTGTAGCGCAGACCAGAGCAGCTGAAGCAGGGTCAGAGCTGAAGCCGAGTGCAACGGTTCCCAAAGAGCATTCACTGAGCAAAGGAAACAACACATGGTGGAGAAATACAGTCTGAGAGTAAGCCTATGGTAGAAAGATTAGACTAAGAGTTGCACGTGTATTCTAAGTAACTCATTTGAATTGGATTTTTTACGTGAATTCTCCACATTTACTCTTAATTTTCATCATCACTTCACAACATTCTCTTTTAAATGACCTTGAATAAGCTTCTTTCTACACCAGAACAAATGCTAGTAAAAGAAAAGAAAAAAAGAGCAATCAAAACAACAACAAATCATCCAACTCTTTTACAATGTAATCACTATATAGATATATTAAAACATACATATTCTAACAGACATATTAACATTCATAAGTTGGCATGTCTTGTATTGAATGATTGGATTTAAACTATTCATTGATTATCCAATTGGTCCATCACTCTAATTATCTTGATGCATGGTTTTTTCGGTTTTCTAATGTTATTGGAAATGTAATGTTTTGGAGTTAGATTTTTGGACTGCTGGTTAGACAATAAACATCAGTTTGAAAACGTCTTGGTGCCTGGGAACTGAAAGGGTATTTTTATGATTGGATAACACAATAGAGAGCAAACAATCAATTGAACAAATGGTCGTCAGATTGATCAATTAGGAAACGGATCCCTTTAAGCCCCAGGTTGCAGCCCCTCTGGTCCCTCAGCGTCTTCACAGATCTGTGACCCCACAGACTCGGATGAACTTTACAACTCTGGCGAAGGCACATTATTTAGCGTTCCTTTTTTCAGGAACAGTCACTACCAACTCGCCTTATGTGACAAAGTAGGGCATCGGGCATAGCCTTAACTGAAATAGAAATAATACTGACAACACACGCTTTCAAGAGAACAAACAGTTTCAACGATGAGGGTATTGCCTTTATGGTTTTACTCTGCCCTCACACCGAGGTACTGGGGAAAGTTAAGATCTTGTAATAACAAAAACCTAATATTGTGCATCCAGTACAATTTGGATGTTTGGACTAGTGGATATAAAAATCATAATATGTTTAAAACATCACTTTAGGCTTCAGGAAATACAAATTGTGAAAACACTATGATTCTTAGTACTTTTCGGACATTTTAAAGACTGAAAACGGGATTAAATGTTAGCCCTGGTTCCAGTATTACTTTAATTTAATACTGCAGAAATTAACTTATTCTGATATCATATCTTATTCTCACTTGCCTTTCACTATATTTATGTTCTTGTTTATACAATCTAAATCAATTACACAGCATGCAAGAAATAAATACCGCCTTCATACAACTTATCATATTAAGTGCCTTTGTAAAGCATTTACACCTGGGATAATTGTTATTTCCCAATATTAATAACACATCTTGTGGCAGCCTGGTCATGAGATAATGTCTGCTCATGAGAAGTAGCTTATTGAGATATGGCAGCACATGGAAACACTCGTGATAAGGTATGATGCACTGTGAGATACTAAACTGGAAACAGCAGACAGAAACCAAAGCTCAGGATATGTATTCTTATCAAAGTCTTTGGAAAGGTTACAGTCACTAAATGGGTGATTTGCCACTCACTGCTATACACTCACATGTTTTAGTATATTGTACACAGTGTGTTTTCATGTATCAGGCATATTAGCGAGTATTCTCATTTATTCTGTATATTTTTATAATGTTTAGATACTCCTCTGACTATAGGTATGTTTGACTGATAATGTGTATATATTGCTTTTACATTTTTAGTGTCTATCCGTAAGATTTTTTTCTGAATTCCTGAAGATTTGCTGTCAAAATGCTGCTGTGACAAAATAATAACCCAACTTGGGATAAACAAAGTATCTATCTAACCAGGACTAAAACAAATTCTAATTTAGATTTTTTAATTCTCTTATTTTCTAAATCCCCCTTTCAGTCTTTAAAATGTCAGAGATGCATTACAAATCATAGTGTTTTCACCATGTGTATTTCCTAAATATCTATCTATCTATTCACTGGTGCATCTGCTAGCTGTAGCCTCTAGCTACCTCACTAGCATGTTAGCTAATAAAGCGTTCACCAGCTTGTGGATTAAAGACTACTTACGTTCCCCCACAAGCAGTATCCTCACGTCCTTCCTCATGTTTTCTCTTGCTTCCCTCAACAGAAAGGACAGTGTTTATTGTCTCATGAAGTCCTCTGGATAGCGTCCTCCTCTAGTAGCAGGCCCGCGCACTGAAGTCCTGTCAAACTCTCCTTTGTAGGACAAAACGGACGGACAGTTTTTGGAGGTCCTCCGTGTTTTCTACGCACTTCTTATTAACGAACGACTGTTCAGCTCGGGAGTAAATGTCATTCAGAGACCAGTGTGTGCCACATGTCTCTGTAATTTCACGTTAATCACACTCTTTTCGGCGCTTGTATAGCATTTCGCAGTGGATATTACATGGGTATGTCCGACCTCCAACACCGGGCAACTACAGCAAGCCGGACAGGACAAACTTCAGCTGTATGAAAATCGCGTTATGCTGCTCTCTTGTGCCAAATAGAGGAGCTGCATCTGTTCGTGATTTCTTACAGAGGTGCAAAGGCAAAGATATCTCAATCAAAAATCCCATACCTTACACTCCTGTTATTGAGTTTCAGGTAATAGCAAAACCTTTAATAGCAACACAATTTTTTTACAACATGTATAACTGGCTCTGAAGATAAATTAAATAGTATAGCAACTCAAAGATATTGTTAAAGATACGTGCACTTTCAGAGCATTGAAAGTACATTTGTAATAAATGTTGTCGTATCCACAGAATACAAGGCTACCAAGCAAAATAACAGAAATTAAGATATAAATGTAAGTGAACATAAATGTAGAAATACATTAAAGATATATAATAATGTGTGTCCTGTTTGTTCTCAATCTATATTTATTTATTTACATCATCAAGTATTTATTTATTTATTACTGTATTATTTGTATTTCTTTATCTATTTCCACAGTTATTTATATTAGTGTTCCAGTATTTATTCATGTATTTATTCAAACATGTATTTATTTATTCTTACCTATGTCATGTTCTGTCCTCCATAAGTCTACAGAAGACTCAACATGGATATTCTCATCAGGGAGATTAGTTGAGGGAATCCTTTTTTTATATATATTAATGTTAGTATAATGAGTAATGTGCTAATTTTATAAACACACTTGTCTTTTTGCATCTGGTTAAAACGGATTAAATATTTTTGTTATTGTCTTGTTTTTCTCCATTTGTTGCGTATTATTGGACATTGGTATTAATGGACATGTGTGTTGTGTTTATGGATGCATCTAATCTAATTTAACTCTGAACATTTACTAAACATCAGAATAAATAGCAAATGTAAACAGATTCACTGAGCAGCTAACATTTATGTCAATAATAATATTTCAATCATCATTGCACTAAAGTTCAAGACAAAGTATCGTAACATTATCATGATTTAATAAGTTCCATTTGCAATATTATTATATAATATATTATTATATATTATTATAATATTATATTATAATATTATATAATATATTATAATAATATAAAAAAAGTGTTGCTCAACTCATGGATGTAATCAGGGAATTAGGTAATTTAATATGTTTAATATGTAATGTTATATTACAGTATATGCTTATTTGTAAGAAAATAAGAAACATAAAAAGATCACATGGTAAAAATAGCATGATACAATACATATGTGTTCATCTCATGTCAACGGTTTTTGATCATAAGTAATAATAATAATAATAATAATAATAATACATTTGATTTAGGGTGAGTTGCCCTAATGTGGGACACGCCCTAATGTGGGACACCCAAGCTCAAATGGGTGTAGCTCTTCCTCAAACAAATGAAAGTCAATGAAACTACGGGATAACACAAGCTGTGATGTCATGCGGTCAAAATCACATGACTTCTCAAATGTCCAATCACAGATGAGGGTGGAAAAACCTTCAAACAGGAAGTACCCTGTGTGAAGACCACCCAAAGATCAGTGACATAGTGTTTTAAATTTCGTAGAAATAAAACAATCTTGCAAGTTTTTATCAGGATGTGTTCATGATATGTTTGTTCATCAGAACATATTATAATATGGTGTAAATATACTCTATATTATTTATTTCAATCAAATGTTCCATCGTCCCACTAGGAAACATGTTTCGCAAAGTGGGACAATGATATGCCTAATGTGGGACAGGTCTAAAAGGGACATGGATTGTGCAAGAGCAATGGTTATTTACAGGGTTTTAGTCTTCTAATGCATTATTTTAGATATTTAAGGTGAAGGGCAAATTATATTAAATAATTGGGGGTATCTGGGGCTTAATTGGGGGTAATTGGGGGGCTCTGTTAAAATGGTATGACAAAGTCAGGGATAATGTTAGGGATAAATGTCTGAGTTTAAAAGATGGCAATTAATTTAAGCCCAAATATTCATAGTAATTTAATAAATCCTTCCAACACACGTTGTAAAAAATAGCCTAAGTTAAGAAATCATTCCAATAGGTCAGTAAAAAAATTAAAAAACACAGTTTAAAAGGGGAGTGATTAGTCGAATATGCATAAATAAAAAAGAAATAATGCAGACGATAGGTAAGATAAAGATAGGAGAGAGGAGTTTATCAAATATTTTGTATTGGTTGTGAGCATATTCTAATGGTT
This sequence comes from Pseudochaenichthys georgianus, assembly GCF_902827115.2. Lineage (NCBI taxonomy): Eukaryota > Metazoa > Chordata > Actinopteri > Perciformes > Channichthyidae > Pseudochaenichthys > Pseudochaenichthys georgianus. Next base: position 25,574,788 of record NC_047510.2, read on the forward strand.
TTTGGATTATTGTAATATATACAGTTCTGTTTCATATGAGTGTTGAGAGCTGTATGCATAAATCTCTTAATTTTGCCCTCAAAGTGCACCAGATTGATGCATTTAACTTCAATTTAAAGAAAAACATCTTCTGTTGTAACAACAATAACATTATAAATAGTAACATAGCTGAACATGGTATTGCACATTTAGCTTTGAGTTTTACTGACCTGAGATGTTTTTATTACATGAATTGAGGTGACTGAGGCTTTTTAACATAGACTTTCCAGTGTCCCACATTTTGCGAACTGTCCCACATTAGGAAATGCAAATTGTCTGAGACAACTTGGCACTAAGAGTACTAATATGTCTACCATTTCTTTTATGAGTGTAATATCTGCATTTTCTCTTGTGGTTTGATTAGGACACATCCTGGAGATTTCAGAATGGTACTGGATTTTGATTTATTGTATCGGCTTCATATCGCAATATATTCCCGAAGTCTGAAATGCAAAACATGTCCCACATTAGGGCAATTCACCCTATATAGCACACTTTAAAGACAAACGTTATCTCAAGGTCCTACACAAAGCTATAAGGACAAATAAGTAAAAAGATATCTAAAGGAGCATATTGGATCAAATATGGCAATATAAAAATAATAATAATACATGGGACTTATATAGCGCTTTTCTGGAAACTCAAAGATGCTTTGACAGAGAATTAAAAAAGACAACAACAACAAAAATGACTAGGGTTACGTATTGTGACCCAGCTTCTATGAGTATAGGCGCAGCCCTCTAAGGCTATCGCTATTGGGTAAACCCCACTGCACGTGTGCAGCACTGACAGACTTATTCCACGCCCACCTACGACGTGGGCCCCACCTCCGGGATCACTTCCGTATAAATAGGAAGTAGGCCCTACAATCCGCTCCCACAGCTTTTCTTCAGCTATTCGCGGCACCAGTGGGGCCCGAACCTTAGAGGGCTGCGCATATACTCATAGAAGCTGGGTTACAATACGTAACCCTAGTCCTGTTTCGTATAAGGCTTCGCCCTCTAAGGCTATCGCTATTGGGTTAAGGGCGAAGCAGGATGTAGTCTACGCCCCACTGGTTCCGTCCGTTACCAGAAGCACAAAACCCACCTACTCAGTTAATAACCCATGTCCATTTCGCCGTGCGTAAATGGAGCATCACGTTCCCAGGGAATATAGCATTTCCAAAATGAATATTTCCCCATCAAGGAACGAAGGTAGGCTTACTCGGGCTACCTGTCGTTTAAAAAGTAGAGTTTTTTAAGTCTTACTTGTTAAAAACGATCAAGAGAGGGGAGCAACGGCCGCTTTCTACATGCCGACAGGCAGGAGAGAGGCCTGCAATTTGGAAAATCCCCGATATTCCTCAATCTGGCAGACTATTCAGTACTGAGTGTGTCAGAGAGGAATGGGAGACATCCCTCAAATAAAAACGAATAAACGAACAGGGTGAAGACCAAGATGCAGCAGTGCAAATGTCTTCCACTGTCATTCCTCCGAACAATGCCGTAGAAGTTGATATTCCTCTGGTGCTGTGCGCTTTAATGTTTTCCGGTGGATCCAACCCAGAGGAAACATACGCCTGTGACACCGCCTCACCCAGCCAGTGTGACAGGCGCTGTGCAGATATAGGCTGCCCTACTGAGCGCTCTCTGAAATGCACAAACAGACGCTGGGATTTGCGTAACGCAGCCGTGCGTGTAACATAGCATGCCAGCGCGCGCACGGGACAGAGGAGATGAGATGTGGCTTCCTCCTCTGATGTGTGAGGCGGAGGAAAGAAGCCCTCCAACGTTATCACTCTCGATCTGAACGAGCTTGTGATCACCTTCGGCATAAACGCCGGGTTCGGGCGTAACACAGCTGAGCTACCATCTCCTTGGATCTGGAGACATGAAGGAGCCACAGAGAGAGCAGACAAATCACTCACCCTTTTAGCTGACGTCAGAGCCAGGAGCAGCGCTACCTTGGCTGACAGAAACTTCAGGGGAACTTGATCCAGCGGTTCAAAAGGGGCTTTACTTAGTGCGCACAGTACTACAGCCAAATCCCATTGAGGCGCTAAAGCGCGTGATACCGGTCTGAGTCTCTGTACTCCTCGTAGGAAACGTTTTGTCAGCGGGTGACTAAACACCGTGCTGACCCCAAACCCTACATGGCATGACGAGATGGCAGCCGCATACGTTTTTATTGTGCTATGGGCCAATTTTCTGTCCAGCAACAGCTGGAGGAATGACAGCACGAGAGGCAGGGGACACGCCACGGGGTCCACGCCTTTTCCTACACACCACCGTTGGAACGCCATCCATTTGGTTGTGTACAACGCCCTGGTGGACGCGGCTCTGGATCCCTGAATAGTCCTCACAACATCTTGAGAGAGGCAGAGCCCCTCTAAGTGTTCCTGTTCAGGGGCCATGCCCACAAACGTTGGCCTAATACTGGGTGACCGCTGATTGCTCCCTCCACCTGGGAGAGAGCATCCCTCCGCCACGGAATTTCCCACGGTCTCCCTGACAGCATCCGCTGCATGCAGGGAAACCAGGACGCTCCCGTGCGCTCCGGGGCTATTAATACCGCTACCAGTCGCTCCTCCTGCACTCGGTCCAGGAACCGAGGGATCAGAGGGACTGGTGGGAAAGCGTACAGTAACACCCTGGGCCAAGGTCTGTGTGCGAACGCGTCCACCCCCAGAGGGGGGGGGGGTGATCCTGCCTTCTCAGGGAGAACCAGAGAGCACACTGCGCGTTCCCGCGAGCAGCGAACAGATCCACCTCTGCTGTCCCGAACCTGCTCCACAATTGGGAGACCAGCTCGGGGTGGAGGCTCCAGTCCCCTTGTCGAGGACCTCCTCTGGACATGAGGTCTGCCCCTCTGTTCAGCTCGCCGGGAATATACACTGCTCTGATCGAGAGCATGTGTGTGCGCGCCCAGCACAACAGCCGCCTGGCTGTGTCCAGCAGCTGCGCTGATCGTACACCTCCCTGACGATTTATGTAGGCTGCCGCCGTTTTGTTGTCTGTCCGAATCATCACATGATGATTCCACAGCAACGGGGCAAAGTGCTGAATTACTCTCCATACGGCGAGTAATTCCAGCGCGTTTATATGAAGGGACATGTGCGGCGGCCACTGTCCCCCCACTACCTGCGACATGCATGTTCCTCCCCACCCTGAGAGCGATGCGTCTGTAAACACCGAGGTGTGTGACGTCACTCTGCCGAGGGGAACCCCCACCGACAGGATGTGGGGATTTTTCCAGTAGGTCAGATCTAAACCTACGGATGGAGGAACGCACACCATGCGTCTCCTCTGACGCACGGGGTCGATGCGCAGGCGAATGAACCACCTCTGAAGTCTCCTCATGTGAAGGAGACCCAGGGGGATCACCACGTGACCAGCTGACATCATGCCCAACAGCTGCATCACGGAAAGGGCTGTCACCACCCTGCCGGGTGTGACGCGCCTGAGGAGAGCTGTCAGATTCTCCACTCTCCGCTGTGAGAGTCGTGCTCTCATGCGGGCTGAGTTGAATTCCATTCCCAAATACATGATGATCTGGGATGGAAGAGGACAGCTCTTCTCCCAATTGATTATGAAACCCAGGCTTGACAGGTGAGATACGAGTTGTACCGTCTGTAAAGCAGCTTCCTCTCTGGAGCGAGCCAGCAACAGCAGGTCGTCCAGATAAAATAACACTCTCATCCCTCCTCTGCGTAGCGGCTCCAGCGCCGTCTCCACACACTTTGAAAAAGTGCGTGGAGCCAGGGAATATCCGAACGGCAGTCGATTGAACTGGTACGATATTCCCTGGAATGAAAAACGCAGGAATTTCCTGTGTTTTGGGATGATGGTTATATGGAAGTAAGCATCCTTCAGGTCTATAGAGGTGCACCAATCTCCCTGGTGAACACACTCCATTACCTGTTTGATTGTCAGCATGTGAAACGGTCTTTTCCGTATCACTCTGTTGAATGCTGACAGATCTAGGATGGGTCTCATCCCCCCGGCCTTTTTCGGGATAAGAAAATAACGGGAGTAAAACCCCCGATTTTCTTCCCCCTGAGGAACCCTGGAAATCGCACTTTTTACCAGGAGTTCCTGCAGCTCCGTCTGGAGCGCCAGGCACTGTTCTTGGGATGATAAGTGTTTCCTGAATCCCATTGAACTGCGGGGGGGGGGAGGCAAATTGCAGAGAGTACCCTCTGCTGATCAGCCTGCTCATCCATCCGTCCATTAAACATAGCCGCCTCCACTCTGAGCATCGCTCTGAGAGCGGGCGTACCTGTTTTTGTTGTGCTGTGGTAGTCATGGTGACTAGCCATGCCAGAGCCCTTGCCGCCGTTGCTCGTGACGCAACCCAAGGGGGGCCCCACCCTAAAGGGCTGTGAAGGGGTCTCCACACGCTGCATCACACCCCGACTCTCATCCTGTCTCTGTTTATGAGAAGGCTCATAAACAGGACCCTGAGGCGGGTTTATGCTCCAACTTGTGGAGATGTGTGCAGTGTTTTTCACCTCCTGCGTAACAGCCGTGCTAGGCTTAATACGACTGTGTGGGCACAACTGAGACAGAGGAAAAATCGCGCTGCTTGTTACCCGTAAGGATAGAAGCGGCCGATTTAAATGTCAAGCCCTGCTGTCTTATAACCGACTGGTTAAATACCGCAGGCTTATACAGCGAGCCTAGCTGTTTGCTAACCGTTCGATTAGAAACAGCTGGCTCCACCAGCGAGTCCCTCTGTCTATTAACCGACCGGTTAACAGCAGATGGATTATGCAACAAGTCCCGCTGCTTTTTAATCAATAGATTAATAGCAACCGGCCTGACTAGTGTGGGGGATACGTGAGACACAGATGCTACAGACACACTGTTGAGATTTGAATCATTTTTATTGACCAATCTCTCTTCCCACATAACCCCCCCAAAGAGTCATCTTCTGTTCTGCTTCCTCGGAGGTTCTCTCGGAGGAGCAGACCAGGAGCGGGGGTTCTTCCTTCCCCTCCGACTCGCCGCCTGCAGATCCTGTCTCTGCGGCGAAGGAGCGGAGACCTGGGACGGAGCCCCTGCCGCTGCCGAAGGGCGGTGCTGACGCCGTTGCTGCTCTCGCCGTTGCCCGCTCTGCCCCCGTTGAGACTGTAGCGGGGGCTGCGGATGCTGTCGTTGCTGACGCTGCTGTCGCTGCGGACGTTTGTCCTGTAGCCAGCTAGCATGACGCCTTATGTCGTCTGCTTGCTCTGAAGCAGACTTCATACCTTCCACCATGGCATGGAACTGTGGTCCAAATAGTCCGTCCGGACTAATTGGAGCCTCCAGAAGGTATTTTCCTGCACCCTCCGGTATATTCCCCTGCTGTAGCCAGAGATACCGGTGGACCTGTGTCGCCCATGCCGCAATCCGCGCCTGCGAGACTGCGACTGCTGCGCACAGGGTGAGTGCAGTACTGGCCGCCTTGCCTATCTCCTCAGCCTCCCCTGAGGACATAGTCTTAGACTGCTCCGACATTTCCACCATGGAGTTTGTCAGCAACGCTATGTTATTTGCCGCCGCTGACGCCTGGAAAGCACACTGGTGCATCCGGTCCGTCTGTTTGGCGACAAACCTGTCTTTGGTGGCAGCCAGCATGGGTTGCCGTCCGGAAACCGAGCTGGCCTGCCTAGCCCCAAAGAATGCCGTGAGGTTCGGCTCTAGCGGAGGCACGGTCGGGAAACCCACGTCCGTGAGTCCCTCCACTCTCGTGAGAGGCACGTATGTCCCTATCGGAGACCTCATGGCTCCAGGGTCCGCTGCCGCCCCCTCCTGGTACTTCCTTATGGCCAGGAAGCGTGGCCAGACCGGGTCCCTCCTGACCCTGTGTACCCGGGAGAACACCCCGGACATATCATCCGGCGGAGAGCTCTCCTGAGCTAGGGGAACGGGGAGATTTCTCCAGGCGGCCGCCTTGGATATGATCTCTGGCAGTTCCAGGAGAATCCCGCCAATCGACGGCAATGCCGTGTTGGCGGAGATAGGGATCACGGGATCATACACCGGACCTACACCGGTTTCCCTATCTGTCTCCTCCGTCCGGAGGGGAGAGATAATGGGGGAATCACCCGTTGATCCCTGTATGGAGGGGACGTAGTCGTCCGACTCGTGCCCTCCACTCTGATCCAGAAAAGCAATGGCTTTGTCCCCGGAGTACTCCTCCCGGACGTGCCAATCGTCCTCGGCAGCTGCAGCAGCGAGAGCGTCCGCTCTCTGCTGTCAGGGCCAGCGGGAGACGGGCACAATGCGAGCATGCTACCCCGGGAATGAGAGCAGCATTCGCATGCTCTATTCCCAGGCAGGACCAGTGGCGACTGGTGTCAGCAGAAAGTATTAAAATAATGATTACAACAAAATGCAAAAAATAAATTAAAAAATATATAAAATATATTTTAAGATCATGTTTAATCATCTGATTCGTCTGTACATTGCTGTTTTAGTCTGTGTTCTTCTAATTAGTGTCTACAGTGTGTGCCTATTGAGCTGTTTAGAGCCATGCGGGACAAAACCTGATCCTGCCCCTCCCTCTGACTGTCTAAGTGAACGGTGACTGCAAAAACTACACTGCGCATGCTCAGAGTATTTTCCTATTTAATGTGTGTGGCAAAAAATAATGACCATAGGGGCAAAGTGCTGCCATCCCCACCATACGTCATCTCACATAATTCAGAGCTGATTGGCTGTAAGTACGTGTGCCGCGAAAAGTGTGGTGTGTGGAGAGGAGGAGAGAGAGCTGCAGTGAGGCGTCCTAAAACCAGGAAGTAAGCTGCGCACGGCTTCCCTCCACAAAAAAGCAATGAGATTTCTCCATAGGATTTTAGAAAATAGCTCAAAATAAGATCTGTGGGAAACATAGCTGTTAGATAAATGTACGTTTTGTTCAGCCGGATAATATCCACATGTCTACCCTACTTTTATCATTTTCGAATCAAAAATCTATTGATTAGATTAGATTTATGATAGACTTTTGAAACTACAAGAAGATAAGGAGGACTTTTACAAAAAAGTAATAGAGATTATTGTCCAGAAGGATAGGCAAATGGACTTAATCTTCAAGTCAAGGTAAGACTGCAATGTTATTGAAAATAAGATCTTACTAAGAGAGAACAATTCAATATTTAAATGATAAAATTACATTTTTTTTGGTATCCTTCTGTTGAACTGTCTGTTTAAAAGTAATTGAAGCATCAGACAAAAAAAGCTTGTGCCTCACCAGCCATGAACCTCTCTGCAGAAGCTTATATAGACATCTGAGTTTTTTGTGCCCCACCACTTTTGTACATATAGAAACGCCACTGGGCAGGACTCACACTGTGAGTGCCTGTCAAAGCTCATGATGTAGCCCGACCCGCACACGAGGCAATCCCTGACACAGCCTTGACTTTCCTGTCCAGTCTCCATGTTAGAAAAACAAAGCTTTTTAGGAGGAATCTTTGTTTTTCAGAGGTAGCTCTCAAAAGAACCGTTTTTGCCTGTCAATGCTTCTGCAACGGAGTGCTGAAGAAAAGTAGGAGCGGATTGTAGGGCCTACTTCCTATTTATACGGAAGTGAGCCCGGAGGTGGGGCACACGTCGTAGGTGGGCATGGAATAAGTCTGTCAGTGCTGCACACGTGCAGTGGGGTTTACCCAATAGCGATAGCCTTAGAGGGCGAAGCCTTATACGAAATAGAACAAACAAATAAATACAAAAAGACATAAACAAAACAGAAAATAGGGGAGGCAGGGGTCAGTGGTTGAATGCAGTGTTGAACAGGTGGGATTTGAGTGATGTTTTGAATGTTGTGAGGGAGGAAGAATCTCTGATGGATTGGGGTAGTGAGTTCCAGAGGGGGTGCAGCAACGGAGAAGGCTCTGCCACCCCAGGACTTGAGGTTGGTCCGGGTGGGGAGGGACAGGAGGTTGGCTGAGTAGGTGTGGGTGAGTAGGCGGGCGGCGGAGTTCTGGATGTATTGTAGTTTGTTGAGGATTTTAGGTGAACCATAGAGGAGGCTGTTGCAATAGTCCAGACGGGAGGTGATGAAGGCGTGGATGAGGGTTTCGGCAGCAGTGGGGGAGAGGGATGGACGTAGACGGGCGATATTTTTGAGGTGGAAGAAGGCTGTCTTTGTTATCTGTTTGATGTATTTGTTGTAGGAGAGGGTTTGGTCAAATATGATGCATAGGTTCCGGATGTGAGGGGAGTTTGGAACTGGGAAGCCGTCTATGTTGAGGGTGAAGTTATGGATAGATTTGGTGAGCTTTTTTTGTCCAATGATTATTATCTCAGATTTATCGCAGTTGAGTTTCAGGAAGTTGAGTTGGAGCCAGGATTTCATTTCAGTGATGCAGTTTGTCAGGATGGAGTGGGTAGCAGTGGAGATGGACTTGGTGGAGATGAGAAGCTGGATGTCGTCGGCAAAGCAGTGGAATTGAAGTCCATGACGGCGGATTAATAATAATAATAATAATAGATTTAATTTGTTGGCGCTTTTACAGGTGCTCAAAGACGCTTTACAGATATAGTGAAGATAAAATAAAATAAAGGAGAAGCAGGTGGAGGATGAAGAGGAGGGGGCCGAGAACTGAACCTTGGGGGACACCTTGGGGGAGAGGAGAAAATAAAAGGTTAAGAGCATAAAAGGTCTTGAGACATTTCCTAAAAACTGAGAGTGATGCCGAGGTCCGTATGTTCTCTGGAAGCTGATTCCACAGACGTGGACCCAGGGAGGAGAAAGCACGGTTTCCCATGGTGACCAGTTTTTTCCGCGGAACAGCCAGGAGATTGGAGCTGTCTGACCTGAGTGTGCGTGAGGTATGGGAATGTTTTCTGGTTAGCCGTTCCTGTAGGTGGGGCCAGTGTGGTTGATGGCGTTACCATTATGAGGACTTTGTAGTTAATCCGGTGTGTTACAGGGAGCCAGTGGAGTGAATGAAGGATGGGGGTGATGTGCTCTGATTTGCGTGTTTTTGTGAGTATCCGGGCGGCACAGTTTTGTACATATTGTAGCCTCCGAGTGGTTTTTGCTGGAATTGCAAGCAGAGAATTGCAGTAATCAATGCCGGAGGTGATGAAGGCATGGACCAGTTTTTCTGCATCCGGTTTGGTGAGGGAGTGTCGCATTTTGGAGATGTTTCTCAGGTGGTAGTATGAGGCTTGGCAGACCGTCTTTATGTGTGCTTGGAATGAAAGGGATGAGTGCAGTTTCACACCAAGGCTTGTTACAAGTGGGGAGAGGGGAATGGAGTGGCCATTGATGCTGATATGAGGGATATCAGTTTTTTGTGTTTGATGTGGTGTTCCAATCAGAATGGCCTCTGATTTGCTGCTATTCAGTTGGAGGGAGTTGTTGCTCATCTAGTGGTGTATGTGCTCCAGGCATCTTGAGACATTTGAAAGTGCCAGATGTTTATCCGGGGCAGTTTGGAAATAAATCTGTGTGTCATCAGCATATGTGTGGAAGCTGATGTTATGGCTCCTAGGTATTTGTTCCAGGGGCAACATGCAAATTAAAAAGAGCAGTGGCCCAAGGACTGACCCTTGGGGTACACCAGAGGTGACACAGTGTATGTCGGAGGTGCTCTTTCCAAGACGGACATATTCCTGTCTTCCTGTGAGGTACGAGTGGAAAAAGTCCAGAGCCTTGCCAACGATTCCCACCTCCTGGAGTCGCCGACACATGATGCGATGGTCAACAGTGTCAAATGCTGCACTTAAGTCCAGCAAGATGAGTAGGCTTGGGGAACCAGAGTCAGCCGCCATCAGCAGGTAATTTAGAACCCTGACCAGAGCTGTTTCAGTGCTGTGAGCTGGTCTGAAACCAGACTGGAAGGTTTCATAGAGCTCATGAGTATGAACTTTTGCTAGAAAAGACAGGTTTGAGATGGGGCGGTAGTTTGTGAGTACCTCAGGATCCAGATTGTGCTTCTTCAGGACAGGTCTGATGGCTGCCAGCTTGAGGGAGGGGGGGACCTCACCACTCAACAAGGATTTGATTAATTATGATGGTGGCAGTTGGAATAATGGATGGAGAGCAGGTTTTCAGTAGGGAGGTGGGGATAGGCTCAAGGGTGCAGCTAGATGAGGTCATAGCTGAGATGATTTTTGAAAGCTCAGCTTGCGTGACCTCCGCGAAGCAGTTTAGGGTTGGTGCATTTGATGGAGCAAGTACAGGATGTTGTGGAGAGGCAGGTCGGTTTGAGGAGGCTTTGGCGATGTTAAGCCTGATATTTTCAATTTTTGTTTTAAAAACTTCCATAAAGCAGTTGCAGTCATCAGTTTATAAGTGTGGATTTTCACATAATGATACAGTATTTCCTGAAGTCTCAGATGAAGCATGAGATCTAGTGTCAGTTGAAGTGTGTTACACCCAGGTCTAGGGGAACCTAGGCGCAGCACAACATTGCACTCTCCCCACTCTTCCCACTCCCAAGAAATGGACATTGAGACAGAAAAATACCTTTGGTAATTTTAATTACCTGTTTGTTTTTAAAGGAGGCGAGACAACCCACATAAACAAATAACCCTGGGCATGCATAAATCTTGCCTAACAAAATAAGTCAAATAAAATACAGGCTTCTTACCTAACCTAACGAAAAAACAGGAGAAGAACAAAAGAAAAAGGGTTTCACACTCCTGGGCAAAGTAAAACTTGTCTTTCAAGACGAATTAAATTAGCTTATCCTTACAAAGTTACCAAAATGCACAAAAGGACCGGTAATCTTTAGATTTAACCACACAGAACAATAGATCAGGTTTTCTACAACAAACACGGAGTTGGGAGTAGGAGAGGTCGATGAGACAGAGGGCAGAGGAACTGGTGGCNTGCAGCTTAAATGCTCCTGTCTCTTCAGGTGGACCAATCAGCTTGTCGAAGGCAGCCAATCAGCCTGTTGAAGGCAGCCAATCAGCTAACGGGCACCACCTGCATAATGACCCAGGGTCATAACAAGTGACACTAGATCTACAGAGCAATACATCAGTGCTGATACGGCCCAGGCACAGCAGATCACTGCAGTATTTGAAAGTGATTTAAAAACCATGCAGTCTTCCTCCTGAGATTCTGTTCACATACATGTCTGTAGTTCATCTTTTATACTTGAGGTTGGCTTCAACAGGAATGAGAAAAAAAGCAAAACATTAGAGCATAATCTAACTGCACATGAATGGTTAATGCTGTGGTCGACTTGAAAACCACCTGCAACAGGAACCAAAACTACTGAGTAACTCTTTTATTTTTGTATTAAGCACATTAGTAGCATGGATTTGTGCATGGCAACGTCACTACACTGTAATTCAACTGTTTTACTATGTTATTTTATTATATTATCAGTATGTTTACCATACTGACACTTTACCTTGTTACTTTAACTTGTCAGGATCTCAGTTTCTCTAAGTTTTCCTTTAATTGCTAAAGTTTCTATTAAACCATTTGTATATTTGATGTATTCCTGTATTCTTTTCTCATTTACTGTACTTATTTCTGTCATTTTGGAGCTGTAAAACCTGAAATGTTCCTCTAAGATCTTAGCTTAGTATTTTCTGGCCTTGCTTACTGGTGCAGTGGAGACATGGGTCTGGACAGGACCAGTTTGAGGGCGTCCAGCCACTCCTTCTGCTCCCTGTCCTGCTCGCACATGAAGACAAACTGTCGCTTGGGCGTCTCCACCATGACACCCCACTTCCACTTGTTTCCCTGAGCATGTTTTAGGACACACTCCTTCACAGAGTAACCTTTCTTCTCTGTGCCGATGAACACCACCCCTAACTCCTCTGCATCCTACATTCAGTGAGGAAAACAAGACACACATAAAGGTTGTTTCAAGTGCTTGACAAACATCATTAAAGAAAGCATTGGGTTATAAAGAGAGTTCCTCACCAGCTGGCCTTTGAAGTAGAAGAGCTTCCTGTTTTGAGAGTCCAAAACAAACCACCTCTTTTTGAATGGCTCCTTTTGCTGTAAAAAAAAACATGTAATGCTTCACTAGAAAATATACTGGGTAAATTGGCACGTTTTCTGCCCAAGCTTCAATTCCATAGAACCTTATATCCATTCTTACAAAAGAGATCATTACATTTTCTGTGTGATTTGCGTTAGTATGTAAGAGGAACAAAAAACCCTCTCATTGTGTTTCTACTGTCACTAACAACACCAACTCTGCTAGGGAAGACTGTGCCTGGAGTGCTTTTCTCATTGCATGCTTAAGTCAAAGCTGCTTTCAAGTGCTGACAATATAAATGTACAAATAAATCATATTTATATTTAATGTTTGGTTCTTTACCAACTTACCAATGGCCCTGTCTTTTCCATGTAGCCCTCTTTGAGGTAGTTTCTTGTTATCTTTGGTATCAGCTGACAGAGAGACAAAATTGTGTGTTAAGCTTTAAAACATAAAGCAAAAAGAGGCAAAAAGGTCTCTTTATTGCCGTTGATTTCCACTGCATTTAGTGTGTTTTTTCATGCATGTTAATGTGCATCATCTTGTCAGTCATTATGGCTTTGAGAAGGTTTGATGCTTACTTCTGTATCCCTTCCAGTGGGGTACGCTGTCCTCAGGTATGCATAGCGAGCAGCACGAATAGCATTGTACCATGTCACTATTTCCTGGAGTAAAGGCACAGACACTAAGCTTTTAAAAATCAGTACAAATATTTCTGGTAACTGTTATTTATGCTTTCGATGATTAAGCAATCCCACCTGAGGACTCTCGTGATAGACATAGAGGTTCCTGGTGTGATCGTCGTCTTGGTAGGTGATCTGCAGCCCATTGGGATGACCAATCTTCTCTGGTTGGAAAGTGGCATTTATGTCCTTGATGGAGATTAAAGCTTTAGGGCCTTTGGACTCCTGGATCACAAATAGATGAGCAGAGTTAGTAGTAAGGATAGAAAACCTTGATCAATAAAAATGCAACTCATTTTATAGAAATTGCGAAATTAGTGATGGCAATGTTGTAGCCAGGCCAGTCCTACATTTTGGTCTGGACTGTAATAACGCAGCTGTACTTTGTTTTAGTGCAAATTAGCAAACCTTAGCATGCTGAACACCAAACTGAGATGGTGAACGAAGTAAACATTTAACCTGCTAAAAATCTGCATGCTAACCATGCCATTCGGAGAATGTTAGCATTTAAAGGGATAGGAATAGTTCAGATTTTTTGAAGTAGGGCGTTATGAGGAACTAACTAAGGTTGTTTGTTTGTATTGTTAAGTGAAGGTTTAGTACGAATGCACCAAAGTGCTGACTGCAATCTACTGTAGATATTACACTGACTATATAACTCAAGCCCTCTTACAAAAGAGCCAATATATTCCTTTAGATTGGACAAGATAATATCAATACACATGCTTTTAGATTACACATGTAAAATATATTAAAATAGTGGTTTTATGTATGGCATACAGTGCAGATTAAATGTGTAAAACCTGCAGGAAACACACATTTTCCTTGTTGTAGTAGGTCAGAGTAAATTCTCTCTCTGACAGTACGAACTTCCTCTTCAGAAACTGTGTGTTCTCTTTCCCTTTCTTCCAAAGCATCCCTTCATAGAAACCTGGTTATAAAACAAAAGGTGTACTGGGTCAAAGATGAGGCAATACACCCGGGTCTTAAAATTATTAACGTTTTGTTTAGGTAAACATATAGAAAAAACTCTGTCCAGCTCTCACTTCCTGGCTGTTTTGTAATGCAAAGAACAGGTTTTTCTTGCACGGTTCTAATCTGCATGAGGAACCATATTGTTCATTGTAGTGTTACGACAACAGGCTGATAAGGGTTTTTGTTCTGCAGTAGGCGTGTGTTTGAAACTGTGAAAACGTCACCTGTGGTGTAAGATAGTGGTGGATACTTGGTTTCTCCTGTGAATTCCATCCTTTCATATTTAGCCCGAATCCACTGCTCTTTTAAGACGCTGCGGTTCAAGAGACAGACATACAAATATTTTTAGACAGGCAAAACACACTTCTACAAACAGTGGATATTATAAGGAAATTAATCATTAAGCTTTGAATTAGCAGCAGAAATGCATCTTCTACAGTGAGTTGCACTATTGTTGTGGCATTGCATTGTCAGCACTTGGTTGGCACACATAATAAAATATAACATTTCTAAGACAGTTTTTGTCAAAAGTTACTTACACACAGTCACTTTCCTTGGGCCGATAGTAGTATGGTGGAACAGCTTTCTCGTACAAAGCTCGGTTTTTGGCATTGCCATTGGACTTCATGAACTTAATAAAAAAGACACACCTGAAGGTTACAGTTCACCTGAAGAATATCTTATTGGATCAATCATTTGAAAAGAAAGGCAGGGGGACAGTACCTCTACCATCTTATCATCCCAGTAGTCCAGCTTTATGGATTTGACCCGGCTGGACAGGCTGCGGTGGATGCCAGAGCAGTTCAGACACACAAACATACCCAGCGTGTAGGAAGCCCACTCTGGATCTGAGGTGTGCAGAAGAAGTGGGACTAACATTAAACACTCAAGGCCAGATTGTCCTGGCTTTTACGCTGTTTTTCTTTACTGGAATAGCCTATGTCTTTTAAATCTCTTTTAATACTTAATCTTATTGTTTTCTTAACTGATGTCATCTATTTATCATGTTTTACATCTTGTACATGTGTTAAGCTGTAATGTAACTTCTTTTTTTTTTTTGAGATTCTGATGTTATGAAGATATTATTACTATCAAGTACTTGAATGAACAAAAGAAAGTGGTTTATGCACGACACTTTATTTTGTATGTTACACGTGGATTTACATCATGCTGTGTGCATTTTCCCATACAACATTAGATCAAACTACCACAACAGTGGCTTTTGCCCACTTTCCCTGGTTGGTAAATCAGGCTTGTTTGCATTGACAGAATTACATTCACAGTCACCTGACAATAATACAACTGCTTTGAAATATCAGATTTAAGCTTACTTTTTTTTTTCTTATCTAAAGGGTGTTGGCTCTGTGTATCTTACATTTCAATATTTGAAATAAGCTTATAATATAGATAAAATATCGTGTAATGTGTATTAATATAACAGTGACATGTTGCTTACCAGGAGCCCCGCACTCCGCGCACCGGCTGTTGTCCGGCAGCTTTATAAGTTGCAGTAAAATATTTGTGTTCCGCTCATGGTTTGCCATTTTGGTATAAGGTCACGGTCTCGACTAAATTTCGACAAAGAATCGCGTTTTCTAAACTAAACATGTTGCTCACATGGTTTTACGCGCGGCAAAATGCATCTGAAAACTGAAACATGTGACCGATAAGAAACGTTTTGAATGTTAAAACACGAAGCAGGTACGGACCGGTTTACCTTTCTGTCACTGGGGGTTGTCCTTTCATAAAATCTCTCTGTGCAAAGTGGTTTGACAAAAAAAACCTGCTGAGTCTTTGCGGAAATCGGTCAAACCACTGCAGTGAATTTACAGGCTTTGCGCATTTAGCGTAATGAACCATTTGTGCCTGCCTCCAAAATACCATCCACCGTTTAGTCTCACTGATCCCAGGAGTCACTGCAGGACAATAGACCTGTAACCGTAGACTGTGTGAAGTTTATAACTATTGTCACCATGAACGTTACCCGCTTGATTTTTTTTGTTTTATCTGATATTTGCAACATGTAAATGAGAAAATGTCTTATTTTGTCAAACATCTTATTTGATGAAGCTATAGGTTAAACATTTTACTGTAGTTTGTTGAATTATTAGGACGTATTTTTGCAGAAGGATTTTTTTTGTATACATAGATCAGAAAATACTATCAACAGCCATGTTTTTATGAAGCAAATGTTCAATAATTAAGGGTTTAAAAAGATGTATGAACAAAACCTTCAGAATATAGATAGAAATGGAGCTGGAAAGTTTATGCTATTTTGGTGGAGATTTCTTCCTCAACGTATGAGAAAAAAACTAATTCGGAGAACTCCGCAGGTGAGAAATAAAGTAAAAAATACTCATCTTCTTGAAAGTCTCGCAGTTCATTAGTTGTATTAAGACAACACATGTTTACATTGCAAGTTTTCGGAAATGTTATATTTATATATGCAAATGCTTGTCTAAAGCTGACTTTTGGTGATTTTAGGAAAAAAGTAAAAATGCAAATAAACGAAGTTAGTAAAACTAAAATGTAATAGTAATGACTTTCCTCCACTTTTCTAACCCTATTGACCAGTGCATGAAACATGTTTTTGACTGTATTATCTCACCTCAAGCACATACACGCTGAGAGATCTATTAATTGAGTTGTTATAAACCTTTATTTGGTCAAAACAAAAATCCACTGTGAATGTGTACATATTTAAGGTTAAAAAACAAGCAAAAAATTACAAATAAAAAAAAGTCACTGTGTGAAGGTGATGTAGGTGAACTTGCGTGGAGAATAACAATGTATACCATCCTTTACAACCTCTATTTTACATGTGAATCCAATACAAATCTTCAATGAAACATATTTGCGCCTCAAAAGCAATTTCCAAAAGAAAATTATAAATGAGGCTTCTACGAATAAAACAACTGTACAAAAGCACACTCCAGCAGCGCTCAATATTACAAACATTATATAAAGTAGAACTCTTTAGTGCATTCTAAAGATGTGACAACATTTGAGGTGATTTAGCTGTGGCCCCTTCAGGTGAGAATACATGTTCTGTATTCAGTGAGTCAGTCATTTCCATCTTGGAATAAATATGTGGAAACCTCACCCAGCATCCATTGTGCACACGCACCTCTGACCAGGTCAGAATCATAAGAGACAAAGGGGCAGACAGAAAATACAAAAGAGTTCCAATTAAATAGCCAATTAATATGGAGCTTTCCCCTCAGTGGTTCAGGGGAAGTCTTCAGCCAGGAGCTGCAGAGTTGTCTTGTCTAGACCGAGGTGGATCGCCTCCAGGTAGTGCAGGAACCTAGAGGAGGGAAAAAACTGCTTAGAGTATTCTGTTTACACTTTAACACATGTATTTGTAGTCCATCAGTTATATGCACTTTGTGTCAAAATCAAATCCTACATCATAACTTTAAACCAAGCCCCCAGGAAGTGTGCCGGACACTGAGCCCAAAAACACTTTCTCCTGTTGAGTTACATTGGGAAAGAGACGTCTGTAAATCAGTATATATATTTTTTTAAACTAAATAAACGACCCAGTTAGAACACTTTTATAGCCCTTATTTATATCATTAGGTTTTAAAAGTTGTAAAATGCGCTAAAAGCTGAATCCAGATTTATTTTCTCTCCATTCATTCTACTGAGCCGAGAGCGGGAGATCAGAGGCGGGACTTCATGGAAAACTCAACTGTGCATGCTCTATGAGCGCACATACAGGTATTTGTGCTCTCGACAGCCAGGCATGATGGGTCATTTGTGAGGTTCTGCTCTCGACAGCGTCAGGCCATTTTGTCTTCATGAGCCAGAGCAGTTCTCATAGGACTGAATGAGGCCCTACCTCGGTCGTATTCAGTTCTTAAAATACATCCATGCTTTAAACCCAGACCCTAGTGCTTGTGGCCAAGTACATAGCTTATTATTGTTTTTGCATGCTCACCTTCGTTTAACCTTGCCCTGCTCCTTCAGCTGCTCTGATCTGCAGACGTTGCGGAGGGTGGGTAAATAATCCAGGGCAGCGGCTGGTCTGTTTCCCAGAGTACCAAAAACTCCTCTGAACATCAGACTGTCCATCACTTCCCTCCTCCGCTGGGCCATCCTGGAACACATCGAAACACTTATGCATGAGTCTATTTATGATGATCTAGGATTGCATTGTGGCATTGAAGCCCAAAAATCAAGTATATCTTATCTTAACTGGTCCTTATGAAAATAATAATAATAATAATACATTTGATTTATATAGCACACTTTAAAGACAAATGTCATCTCAAGGTTATGAGCCCCGCAACCCCTTCTGTAGCTTTGAAAATAATCTTTTATTTTTTTGCCACAAAAATAACATCATATCAAGACATTTTAAAAACATCAACAGATGTCCTTGAACTAATCTTTGGAGACAAGCACTTCAGCAGAGGAACTAACAACATATAAGATGACCCGGAGCAAAGATGGCAGGAAACGAGAGGATGCAAGTATAGCTTTTACAAATATATATAGTTATACACTTTACACATGGTGAGATCTCAATATTTGGGAAAGGCAAAGTGAAACATTTGTATTTATTATTTGTATGATTTATGGCATTACAACTATTGCACTAAAGACATTTTTGAGATATCCCCATTTCTAGCTGTTATTTTTGCTGTTTCCATAAGGAGTTGTATATTTTTGTGAAAAGGGTTCAGGGTGAGCTTTAGGGTTCAGAGGTTTAACTGGTCGGGGTTAGAAGGTGTTCATTCAGTGACCAATGTCGACCTTGCCCATGTTGACTACGCCACAGTAGGGCTGTGCGATTATGGCAAAAATCATAATCACGATTATTTGTCAATAATTGATATCACGATTATTAAAAACTAGTTGATTAAACAGTTGATTACCCTGTACTTTAAGCATAATTCAACTGAAAAACCAAAAAAATATTATAAATAATAATAACTACATTTATTATTATTTTTAATAAAAAATAATAATCGTTTTATTTCGTTGTTTTCGTAATCGATGCAAGCCAAAATCGTAATCGAGATTAAAATAGGATTAATTGCACAGCCCTACGCCACAGTGCATTAGTTTATAAATGACAGGCATCACTCACTGTGGTTGACAGGGGCCGTCCTGGGTGAAGCTGTAACCCTCACAATGAGCAGCTACAGGCAGGGTGAGCTCTGCCGCCGCCTGCTCTCCCAGCTCCCCCTGCAGCTGCTGGGCTCTCCTCCAGGCCTCCACTGCTGCGACCCGACACCTGTTGAAGCTCAGAGCCTCCACAGCGGCAGGGATCTCCATGATGCGCTCTGCTCTCATCCAGCTCTCACTGTCAGACTCCAGCCGCGACTCATCGGTCATCCCGTCTTTCAGCACCGCTCCCAGCGAGGACATATTTCTGCGCTCGTCACCCCCAACAAGCAAGGAGTCCATGTACGACATGTTGTCGAAAAAGTCAGCTATTGAGTCTAGACACTGCGAGATGGGGAGACTTTTTAGCCTCTCCTCTGGAGTCAGAGGCTTTCTCTTCACCTTCTGGGAAACCAACGTCTCCTTGACTTCCTCCTTCGCTTGAGGAGCGCCCTGCGGCTTGCAGAGGGATAGAAAGCCGTCTTCTGACTCCGAGTCGGAGTTCAGTCCGTCCCTTTCAGGTAGACAGTGCCGCTTCTTGTTCTTCTTCATTCTGTTGGACATCTTCACTGGACTGCTGTCTTCGGAGCAATCTGCAGACTCTGAGGTTTGTAGTATGTAGTATGTAGTATGTGATGGCAGCTCTTTTGGATCAGCAGGATGTTCTTGTGCTGCAGGGACAGATGGCTCTGGTTTGTATGTGGAGGTAGTCAGCTGTGTGTGTGGTAGAGGTAAGAGAGTCTCCATGTTGGAATAGAGCAGGTCCACTCCTCGATGCTTGCAGTGAGTCAGAAGCTCCCAGCGTAACGTCTCCTCGCCCGGACCCTGTTGACAACACATACAGGGTGAATCAAGGACTCAACTTGGTACATGTTCTTCATCTAAGCAGTGTATTAGGTAATGTAATGTTTTACCCTGAGCAGCTCCCACATGTCTCTCTCAGGCTCCACATTCAGAAGACCCAGCATGCTCTCTGTGCAGCCGCTTTCACAGGGAGGGAGAGTGACCCCTGCCGCCTCTTCATCAGCCTCTGGCTTTAGCTCTGCGAATGAGACGGAAAAATAACATCAGGTTAAAAAAAGTCATTTATAAAAATGATAACACATTTTCTACACAGCGGTTTACAAAATGACGAGAGATAGAAATCCAATTATGCTGTAAAAAAAATACTAAATGTAAAACTGTCACGGAGAAACAATACAAGTCAGTTCAAATCTAAAAATCAATAAAAAACCTGTTGCTGTGCGGATTGGGACCTTCAACTCATGCCATGGTAGCAAATGCTTGGTTGTAAGTCTAGACTTTGGTCAACAGAAAAAGCTCTTCTGTTCTATTTTACTGTGTGACTTGTAGCTAATCAGTTTATTGCTTTGCGAGTGATTTAAACGATTTTAGGCGGTGAGTGCAGAATAGGTAGTTATACAGAAGGGATGGAAAAGCCTATCTCCCTCCTGATCAAGAAGAAAGATTAAAGATGTTTTGACACACTAAAAAAGAAATAGAGCTCACCACTTTTGCCAGTGTGTGTCAGTGGCCTGGTCAGGTGGCGGCCTCCTGCGCTGCGCGTCCAGAACTGCAGCTGCAGTAAACTCTGCCTGATGTCGCATCCGTTGAGTCTGAGCAGAGCGCTGATGTCCGGGACGTCTGTCCTCACGTCCTCCGTCAGACACAACAGCTGCAGGAAGCTGCTCACATCCAACTGCACCAGGGAGAGAAGGACCAACACATAACTGACTGGTGCACAAACACTACATACATCTGACCTCTCGTACTTCATTTGCATCAATCAAATCAAAAACAATTATATTTGCAGATTACTCCAGCTAACAAATATTGGGTATTCCCAGAATCAATTAATATTTTTAGAAATAATAACTTTTCAGTTTGTTTATTTATTTAATATTGTTTACATTACTTTTTATAATTTTTACCTTCTTTTCATTTTATTTCTTTTCATCGTTATGCGGTTGAATTATTATTTCAGCCCTGGAAATTGCCTTGTAATATTTGTATTGATGTATAGGAGTGCATTTGTGTACTTGTACACCTGAACATATGGTGCTGATGTATATTCTGTGTATGTGTGAACATATGAATGTAAAGAAAGTCACTTGAAAATAAGTGTTCACAATGTTTATATTCATATATTATTATATGCCTATATTATTATTATTTATTTGCCAAGTACATGTGTACATATATATATTTGTATACAAAAAAAGTAGGTCAACTGCTATTGACATGTGCAGAAAATGACCCTATATCTAGTTTTCATGTATATATATATATATATATATGCATTTATTTATTTTTTTGCAGTTTTCTTTATACTCCTTCATTTCTATATGTTTTTGACGCAATAATGCCAATGTTATATTAGGATGATTCACGGGAGGGCTACTTCCCATAAGCTATGCTTCAGCCCTCCCGCTTCTACTCATTTTGTTTATCTTAGTGTGTATGAATTATATATTTTTCTTTTTTGGATGAATTAGTAGAATAAATAAAAAAATTAAAAAAATGAAATCACCACATTCAGTCAATAAGCCAAAACAAACAAACAAGGTTTAGAAACCATCCACTCACCATTGAGGGTGTTTTGAAAAGGATCTCTTCAAAGTCGCCATCGAACATGGAGCTGAAAGCAGGATCTACAAAACAGGCAGGATTAGATTTGAACTCAGAAGTCCCGACAGAGCGTAAATAAATAAACGCATAGCAAACTGTGAGTCATTTGACCTTTCTGCTTCTACTCACCGCTGGTGGTGAGGATAACTGGCCGCTTTGTAGTCGTCATAAAAGTCTTGATGGCAGCTAGAAACCCTGAGTCATCGTCAAAAATAACATCCACTTCTTCAAACAGGATCAGCGAGGTGGCCGTCTTCTTGCTCTGTTCTTCACTGTTCTTCTCTTTAGGGGTGGTAGCTGCTGCTGAATCCACCGCAGGGGCTTTGGGCTTGATGGCACATTCTTTTGCTTTGATGACTTTCTTGGAAGCAGCTATATGAAAAGATGGAGGAGAGAGAGAAAGAAATGATACAAATCTTACTATTAAAGCGCTGATAACTTTTCATGAAGGTTAAATCATCATATAAGTCGACAATTGACACATTGAAGGTGAAATGTACCCGTTTGTTCATTCTTCTTGGTGTTGGGTGTCTCCACATCGGTGGGTCGACCCATTTTGAAGAAGTTAGCTAAGGAGGTTGGAGCCAGGTTTCCTTTCCGAGCAACTCTTGGGGACTGCGGATGTTTCCTGGGAGAGGAAACCACCCTGCGAGGAGAGTTCAACTTTCCTGGAAGAAAAAAGAAAATAATCAGTGATCAACTTCCAAAACTTTTACGTAAACATTACATTCCATGTTACTTATTAGACGCTTTTGTCCAAAGCAACTTACATACTCAATACTGTGGGCAATCCCCACAGGAGCAATTTGGGGTGAAGTGTCTCAGGGACACACGACATGCTGACTGCAGTGGGGTTTGAACCTGTGACCCCCTGATCCGAACACCTACGGACAACCCACTATGCCACATGCCCCCCCCTAAACAATCAATATAGTAACTAAAACATCTTATTTCACTTTTAGGTTTTTGTCTTTAGGTTTTTTATTTATCACTACCAAAAAAAGGAGATAACAAGAATATCCATTAACTCTTGTGACATTTAGGGACTTTTGGTTCATAGCTTCAGACCTAATACGTTACATTTAAACTAGGGCTGTCAGTCGATTAAAATATTTAATCGCGATTAATCGCACATTTTTGATCTGTTCTAAATGTACCTTAGAGGAATATTTTTCAAGTTTTTAATACTCTTATCAACATATGAGTGGACAAATATGCTTTATGCTAATGTTTATTATCATTTGAACAATGTGGGTTTGCTATCCTGGCTCCAAAATGGTGGAATGAGCTCCCCATTGACATCAGGACAGCAGATAGCTTACACACCTTCCGGGGCAGACTGAAAACTCATCTCTTTCGACTCCACTTCGAGCGATAGAACTATTAACAAAGCACTTATATACTAATAAAGGACTGGCTTATCTAAAGCCAGTTGAGTAGCACTTGAAATACTTGGCTCTATGAAACCTGATGTTCTTATATGATTCTGTTTTCTTCAAGGTTGTGTCTTCCTGGTCGAATGTACTTATTGTAAGTCGCTTTGGATAAAAGCGTCAGCTAAATGCAATGTAATGTAATGTAACAATGACAAATATCCTCATGAATATTAAACACAACAACCTCTGAACATTACAAATATTCGCCTCAATTCAACCTGGAACCTCTCTCATATATGCTCGAACGGGAGCTGCCTGGACTCTGCAATGATGTTGCGCGCACGATTCGTGCTGAGTGTGCTGACTTTTCGTACAATGTCCCACTGTCTGGCTTCCTGCATAAAGTCAAGTGCTCGGCGCAGTTGTGGCGACATGTCGCTCCTCTGTTTTCATTTAAACAGCTTCTTATATCTGTTAGCGCAGCTAGCTAGCATCACATGCTAACAACAACAACAATGCACGTAAGGTCTCTCTCTCGCTCGCTCGGGCCACACATACACACACCCTCCCGGTCCTCCCGATGGCCAGTCGGGGCCTGCCGGTGAGCGTGGAAGTGTGGTCTGCCACAAGCGGGCAGCAGGAGCGGGGCTGTCAGCATCAGCTTGTAGATGGTATTTTAAACTCGATGCGCTCTGAAGCTACGGGGCGGCCGAGGAAAAAAGATATACACATGCCTTAATCGCGTTAAAATAATTAGTGGCGTTATTTTTTTTTTGTTATTAACACGTTAACTTGACAGCCCTAATTTAAACATTAAATTACATTTAAATATTATATCAGACCAAATGCTATTCAACAAAGCTCTTCAGCTCCGGTCTGATGTTAACCAACTGGGGTTGTTTTCTTCCTAGTATGTTCTGAAAGTGCACTCAAGTAGATTCCAAAAACAAATCATTTAAACTGTATGGTCATTCTCAAAGTTTCCCAAAATGTGCATAAAACACAACCCCCCAAATCCTTTAGCCCCGGTGCTATAAACGTGAGTGTCTGTACGTACTGGGCGAGGATCCAGGCTTGAGAGGGCCAGCGCTGCTGCTTGTGCTGTAGCTGTTGAAGTAGGTGGGTTTGTGTGCGTTGACCCCCTGACTGTCCACCTGGTGAGACTGAGTGGCTTCCTTCAGCTGGGACAGGATCAGACGGCCGCTGCGCTGAGACGAAGCATTCACCTCAAACACCTTGGAAGACCATAGAGGACGTAAGGAAGTGAAGACAATTCTTTCACAGATGTTACAGTTGTGTACTTTGAAGCTTCTGTACCTTGAAGCCCAGCTCCTGGGCACAGGCGTAGACCGCTGCAGTCTTCCCTACTCCAGTGGGTCCGGTGATGATCATCGTATTACACAACGTGTCCTCTCCATCCTGAGAGTCCTCCTCTCCGCAGTCCCACTCTGAGTCTGGACACAAAGAGCCACCATGCAGTCAGCACACCCATCCACCAGAGAGAAGTTATGAGGAGAACAAATGATCTAATCTCCTACCATTTCCACTTTCCTCCCGTTTCTTCTCTTTCTGATTTTTTCTCTCTTCCCGATCTGCACGAAGTTTCCATTCTTTCAGCCAGCTGAACATAAGAACAAAAACATGTAATATGAACCCAAAGTTCCTGAGACAATAACAGAAGTGGTCTCACACACATATAGTGCAAACTTGTGTAACTTGCAGTTACAATGAAAGAGATACAGTTTAAAGCAAATACAGTGTTTACGGTTCTTTAGGGCTGTTCAGCCTAGTTTGAAGCTTCATTCAAAACATGCTTTATCTGCAAAGAAAAGGGTTAGGCTACACTCATATTAATAGTATGGTACTATTTGCAGAATCGGATTCCATCATATTTTTCCTGTACCTAACTGCAGTCAAAAAAACTGCTCTCCCGCTTAATGAAGAGACAGAAAAGTTTGGACTTTGTTCAAAGATCTTTAATTGTGAAAACGACATAAATATGAAATTCAAAGTTCCATTTGAAATCATTAAAAGCTTAAAATTAAAAATAATATTTATTTAGTCAAATGAAAGCCGTTTCATCTCCTCACCTGTGCAGCCTCCTCACTGAAGCGGTGTTGCCGATGATGTCACTGGTGTGCTGGGGCTGATATTTGTCCGTCCAGAGCACGTCCTCCTTCATCACATCTGATCAACAAATCATTGGTTCATTACTGACAATGAAATGTACAGACAGCAACTGGATCAATTCAGCACCTATTTTAATAATGAGCACACAAATGATCTCCTTATATGTATGAAAGTTGTCATGCCAGTAACACATTTTAGACAAAAGTAACTATTTTCTATCTACTGAACTACACACGACAATAAATGAGCTCAGGCCTCCTCTTCCTTCCTCGGGTTCCAGGTGTTGTTTGGAAAAAGAAAATAGTTCTTGTATGAAATAATTTAACCAAGGTTTCAAGGATTACTTTGAGTAACAGGGTCGTGATTTCTGGAAAGAGACACTGCTTTTCAAACGTGTGTGTGCCATTTTGTTCCATTAAAAAGTAGGCACACATCTCAATGGGTGATATCTACCACATCTGGAAACTCGCACCAAAACAATCTAAACATAACAATAGCAATACAGGTAAGAGAAGGATTTTTTCTTTCTCCCATGGATTGATTTAAGGTTTGCACACTGAGTAGATAGAGATATCATTCAATCAGATGGGGGAGACCATGAAATGCAGTACCACACCTTTTTTCCCAGCGCTCTCTCCGACAGGCGAGTCACCGACCTCAACCACAGAGTCATCTTCAGACGGGGAGGCAGCACTTTTGGCTGAAGGCTTTGAGTTCTCATTCGCCGCGTCCTCTGTCCTCGATCTCTGAGCTCGTCTCGGGCGTCCTCGTCTTTTCGTTGGCTCGGGCTCTGAAACGATTTCCTTGGCACAGTTGGCGCGCTGCTTCTTGGCAAGCTTGGCGGTCGTTTCCCCCTCATCATCCCTCCTCTTCCTCTTCCCTACCACTGGTTCAGCGGGCGGTGTGGTGCTGGAGACTCTGGTTTCAGCTTCAGGGTCTAGTTAGTGACATGCACAGGATGTTGAGAATCTTTAGATTGATGTACTTATTTTGGCTCATTTGTAAACATGAATTTAACCGATTTGAAAATGTTGATATATGTAACATTCATGAACATTCAAGAAACTGTTCTTCCTGTAGATGCAGAAATACAGGGTCAATACTTAATGCAGTCAAGATGTTACATGACGTCAAGCTTTAACCCAGCCTGAAATAAACTGTTACTGCAACCTGATGCTTTGAAACTCAACATGTAAACTCTTGTCTCAAGTGAATGAACTCCCTGTCAGACTGACCTGAGGCCATGCACTGCTGCTGTTGGTCAGCGCGTCTCTTTAGGAAGCGAGAGAGGAACATCTCAACATCGAAGGAAGGGTTAGCGGTGCTGATCTCCTCCGTTAGAAGCCGGCGAACACTTTCAGAGATCTCAGGCCTCCAGCCAGAACCCTTCAAAGAACAAATGTACTTTTATTTAATACTGGGTCTGCTGGTTAACCCCACTGTAGCTGGATGGATACAAAGTTATAATCAAACACTACAAAGCACACTTATTGTAGACAAATGAGCATTTAAAGGAAACATGTCATGGCCATTTCCACTGATCATAATTCCATTGTTGAACTAGTCCATGCATTTGTTACTTCAAGGCTGGATTATTGTAACTCTTTATTATCAGGGAGTACCAAGAAGTCAGTCAAGTCGCTTCAGCTGATTCAAAATGCTGCGGCTCGTGTACTAACCAGAGTTAGGAAAGGGGACCACATTACTCCTGTTCTGGCTGCCTTACACTGGCTCCCTATAGAACACAGGATAGAATTTTAAATTCTTCTTCTCGCCTACAAAGCCCTTAATGGGCAGGCGCCATCTTACCTTAAAGAACTCATTATACCCTACTGTCCTACTGGGGCATTGCGTTCCAAGAATGCAGGGTTGTTGGTTGTTCCTAGAGTCTCTAAAAGTACAATGGGAGCCAGAGCCTTTTCTTATCATGCTCCACATTTGTGGAATCAGCTTCCAGTTTGTGTTCGGGCGGCAGACACCCTATCCATTTTTAAGAGTGCGCTTAAGACCTTCCTTTTTGATAAAGCTTATAGTTAGGGCTGATTAGATTCAGCCCCTAGTTTTGCTGATATAGGCTTAGTTTGTCGGGGGACATCTTACTTCTTCCTTCTCTCTGTCTGTACCCGTGTACACTCATGTTCCGATTAACCCAGCTTCCCCAAATGTCTTTCTTTTTGGTGTCTATATACGCCGGGATCCGGAGTCATGGATGATCCTGCGGTCCTGTGTCCTGCATCGCGAGCCCTGGATCTTGAGTCGTGGCTGTGGTCCTGGATCATCGGTCCTGGATGGATATCCTCGTGGATTCATCTTCCTATTATACACACATGCATTTCCAAACATTTGGACTACCTATGTTGCAAATGTATTATCTTTTCAATTTACACACAGCATCTATTGCACGTCTGTCCATCCTGGGAGAGGGATCCCTCCTCTGTTGCTCTCCCTGAGGTTTCTCCCATTTTTCCCTTTAAGCTGTGGGTTTTCCTCCGGAAGTTTTTCCTTGTATGATGTGAGGGTCTAAGGACAGAGGGTGTCGTATTGTCACACTGATATTCTGTACACACTGTGAAGTCCACTGAGACAAATGTAACATTTGTGATATTGGGCTATATAAATAAACATTGATTGAAGTCTACTAGAATAGATTTATATTGTGCAATTTTCTAAACTCACATTGGTTTCTCAAACAGCATCTCTGTAAACTATGTGTATTCACTGAATTTCACTCTCTGCCTTTAACGGCTCGTTGGAGCTCCAATAGCTCCAGCCCCCACCCTCCCTGTGAGCATAGTGTGCTCTGATTGGTCGGGACGTTGTGAATTGCGCTGAGCTCCGTGGAGGTGTCGTTTCCTTGTTTAGCGATACACAGCGAAACACAGCCAAACTCACCCTGAGCACACACAAAGTCACAGCCGAAGTAAAAACAATAAGTGTGGCTTGATATTGAGTAAGAAAAAGGTTGATAAACGCTGTGAGAATGGGTCTGCAGAGAGAATCTCACCGCGATCCCAACTGTCTGTTATCAGCCTGCAGCCAGGGAGGAGAAATCAGCAGAGCTGCCTGCACTGTGTGTGTGTGTGTGTGTGTGTGTGTGTGTGTGTGTGTGTGTGTGTGTGTGTGTGTGTGTGTGTGTGTGTGTGTGTGTGTGTGTGTGTGTGTGTGTGTGTGTGTGTGTGTGTGTGTGTGTGTGTGAGAGAGAGAGAGAAAGTCCGTGGATTGGTCAATTTGGACCAATCAGCGGGGGCTTAGCGTAACGGCTCCACGGATTGGTCCATTTCGTTCCGGGTACGGTTGACATCATGCCCTACCCGGAAGAATCAAATGGACAGTGACGTATCTCCAACGAGGCGTTTTGGGGAGGTATTTTCTGTGTTAGAGTTTACTCGCTACAGGGTGTACTTTGAGGGTTTTTGACTCTGCAGACCGTTTACATGCATAAAAACCTTCATAACACACAAGGGGACGGGTAATAACCGGAAAAGCATGAAATGTCTCCTTTAAGCCTTTTAAATTATTTGTAAAAACAACACAGCTATACTTGCAGAGAGGTAGTAATTTTAAACCAGATATAAATAAATACAGCATACCCGTTGGCAAAAGGCTCTTGGGTCTGGTTGTGTCTTCACACAGAGGGAGCCGCTCACAGGTGGAGGGTTTGATGTTTGGCTCCAAAGCTCTTTCAGGTGACACAGTAACGAAGACTCGGGCCATAGTAAACTCCAAAGGGGGCAGTCTGTCAAAACACAACAAAAACAGGTTTTAATCGTCCCTGTCTTGATTCATTATCAACTTACCACTCATTATTAACAAAAATAATAATACATTAAGTCATATATGTAAGTAAAAGCAGCAATATTACAGTGTAGACATTTTCTGTTGCCGGTTAGAGTCCTGCATTAGAAAGTATTATCGTCTAAATGTATTTATAACTACAAAAGTAAAAGTATTTGCACCATTTAGCTTTTGGACAAATGGCTCATTTCGGAAGAATGTATATTATATAATTGAATTCAAGTTATCAATACTTTAATGTGTTGCAGCTGCTGAAGGTAGGGCTATTTCTTTAGGGGTAGTTTGTGATGTCTAAAACGAGATCATTTGAATGCAATTGTAATCTGTACAAATAAATCATGATGTAAATGATGTTTCGCATTATTAATCCATACACTTATAAGTTATCAAATAAATAATGTGAGGTGAGATTAAAATGTGTCTCTGAAATGAAGTGTAAGAAATGTCAAATGGAGATGAAAGTCTTTGTATGTCTGTGAAGGAACAGCTCACCTTGTGGTTGTTGCTGGATGTGAGTAACAGTCTGAAAGGAGGAGCAGGACAGCGAGTAGGCCTCTCTGGTTGCAGTTGTCTTGGCGATCTGTTTCCTGAAGGTCTCGGGCAGGCCGCTCTTTAAGAAATCTCTGCGTGCCCTGAACTGCTCGTCATCCTGGGAGTTTTCAGAGCCGCTCTCATCAAAGATGGAAATCACTGCGGGGACCTTCTTCTCTTGGACCAGCGCGGCCCCTTTGGAGCCTTGGAGGAAGAAAAATACCGCACCATTAGAAGACATTTCTATTGTTTGTGGTAAAGGTTAGGGCTGCTCAATTAATCATATTTTAATTGCAATTACGATTATGGCTTGCAACGATTACGAAAACAACGTAATCAAAATAAAACGATTATTTTTTCACCATAATCCATGTTTTGATGCTCAAAGAATAAGTAACGTTTTGGATGTAAATATGAATCAGATGATTACACACCAATGTTTCCAAGTCGGTGGTTATGGATTTAGCCACTTTCTGGTGGTTCATTTTGTATTCGGAGAGATTTAAAAAAAGAAATGCTGAACAGAAAACGGTGATTCAAAATACGAAAGACTACCTGGGCTAGTCTTGGCAGATGAAGCTTTCCCCAGAACTTCATTCAGACTCCGTAAATGCTTCTTGCTTTTACTCTTTTCTTTTGCCTTCTGAGGAGTGGCCGTCTGTTCGTTCTCCACGCAGATGACAGAGTTCTGAAACAACAAAGATAAGAAAAACAAGTGAATACACAAATTAAGTTTTGGCGTACATTTTTTATAAAGTTGTCCCATTGTGGAAGTCCCTAAATGGCCCAAGTGTTTATGTACAGCTCATGGGGCGACTGTTCAAATATGATCAAATGGTTTTATTGCTCATTACGTTTAGAAATCCCAAATAAGAGTGAAACACTTATTCTACACCATGCCTTATTAAGCTGCTTTGCCATTGAGGGTTGTGTGATTGCATATGCTTCATATTGGGCTAAAATGCACTTTCTCAAAGGAAGGACAACTGATGGTGCTAAAAGATTTGATGGTGTATAATAAATTGTGCATGTTTCAACAGGGTCAATGTAACTGTAATAAGGTTGCTACCCTAATGTGTGCTAGTCTGTATTTATGCATTCATGTTAGGGCTGCTCGATTATGGCAAAAATCATCATCTCGATTATTTGGGTCAATAATTGATATCAAGATTATTAAAAACGATTATTCATTTACTTTGAAAACATCAATTTATTGATAAAAAAAATGTGAACAGTATGTTTTTAACAGTTGATTACCCTGAACTTTAAGTATAATTCAACTGAAAAACCAAAAAAAAAAAAAGTTTTATTTCGATTATGTTGTTTTCATAATCGTTGCAAGCCAAAATCGTAATTGCGATTAAAATACGATGAATTGAGCAGCCCTAATTCATGTACAATTGAAAAATGGAAAGATAACACACAATGTGAAATAATAAAAAGATCCTGCATGTACGTTTATCTGATCATCATCGTCATGGCGTTTCATTGACTCTTCATGTGTATATATAATGTAAACCATCCCCTTCACTACAGTGCGATTCATCCTGTGGCCTTTCACTGTACCTCGTCTTCACAGTAGATCTTCTTGTCGTAGGAGGCGGCCTCAGTTCGAGACGAACGCCTTAAGGTGCACTTCTCCTTGACGGCAGTTTTTTTACTCTGCTGAATCACTTTGGCTTTCTTCACCAACTTCTTTGCCTGCTTCCTTGTTTTAGAGTCCTTTGATGGCTGAAAGAAATAAAACCATTCCTTCATCATCTAAAGCCCACATTAAAAAATATTCAAATGTGTTTTTCCATTTGGTAATAAATTCATTACATTTATTGATCTGTAAAAAAAACACAATTGTACTTACTTTAGTAGCTAAAGAGGTGTTGCTGCTACTTTCACTGTTAGCCTTGGACTTGGGAACATTTCTATGGACTCTGGTAAATCTGATCCTTTTGAAGAAAACAACAACATTGAATTAAAACGGCAACCTTTAAAAAAACATTACATTACATTGCATTTAGCTGACGCTTTTATCCAAAGCGACTTACAATAAGTGCGTTCGACCAACAAAATACAAACTTGAAGACAACAGAATCATATAAGTACATCAGGTTTTATAGAGCAAAAACATTTCAAGTGCTACTCAACTGGCTTTAGATAAGCCAGTCCTTTATTAGTATATAAGTGCTTTGTTAATAGTTCTATCGCTCTAAGTGGAGTCGAAAGAGACCACACATACAGTGGGGCAAAAAAGTATTTAGTCAGCCACCAATTGTGCAAATTCTCCCACTTAAAAAGATGAGAGGGCTGTAATTTTCATCCTAGGTACACTTCAACTATGAGAGACAGAATGGGGGAAAGAATCCATGAAATCACATTGTAGGATTTTTAATGAATGAATTGGTAAATTCCTCGGTAAAATAAGTATTTGATCACCTACAAACAAACAAGATTTCTGGCTCTCACAGACCTGTAACTTCTTTAAGAGCCTCCTCTGTCCTCCACTTGTTAACTGTATTAATGGCACCTGTTTGAACTTGTTATCAGTATAAAAGACACCTGTCCACAACCTCAAACAGTCACACTCCAAACTCCACTATGGCCAAGACCAAAGAGCTGTCAAAGGACACCAGAAACAAAATTGTAGACCTGCACCAGGCTGGGAAGACTGAATCTGCAATAAGTAAACAGCTTGGCGTGAAGAAATCAACTGTGGGAGCAATTATTAGAAAATGGAAGACATACAAGACCACTGATAATCTCCCTCGATCTGGGGCTCCACGCAAGATCTCACCCCGTGGGGTCAAAATGATCACAAGAACGGTGAGCAAAAATCCCAGAACCACACGGGGGGACCGAGTCAATGACCTGCAGGGAGCTGGGACCAAAGTAACAAAGGCTACCATCAGTAACACACTACGCCGCCAGGGACTCAAATCCTGCAGTGCCAGACGTGTCCCCCTGCTTAAGCCAGTACATGTCCAGGCCCGTCTGAAGTTTGCTAGAGAGCATTTAGATGATCCAGAAGAGGATTGGGAGAATGTCATATGGTCAGATGAAACCAAAATAGAACTTTTTGGTAAAAACTCAACTAGACGTGTTTGGAGGAGAAAGAATGCTGAGTTGCATCCAAAGAACACCATACTGTGAAACATGGGGGTGGAAACATCATGCTTTGGGGCTGTTTTTCTGCAAAGGGACCAGGTCGACTGATCCGTGAAAAGGAAAGAATGAATGGGGCCATGTATCGTGAGATTTTGAGTGACAACCTCCTTCCATCAGCAAGGGCATTGAAGATGAAACGTGGCTGGGTCTTTCAGCATGACAATGATCTCAAACACACCGCCCGGGCAACGAAGGAGTGGCTTCGTAAGAAGCATTTCAAGGTCCTGGAGTGGCCTAGCCAGTCTCCAGATCTCAACCTCATAGAAAATCTTTTGAGGGAGTTGAAAGTCCGTGTTGCCCAGCGACAGCCCCAAAACATCACTGCTCTTGAGGAGATCTGCATGGAGGAATGGGCCAAAATACCAGCAACAGTGTGTGAAAACCTTGTGAAGACTTACAGAAAACGTTTGACCTCTGTCATTGCCAACAAAGGGTATATAACAAAGTATTGAGATGGACTTTTGTTATCGACCAAATACTTATTTTCCACCATAATTTGCAAATAAATTCTTTAAAAGTCAGACAATGTGATTTTCTGGATTTTTTTTCTTCTCATTTTGTCTCATAGTTGAGGTATACCTATGATGAAAATTACAGGCCTCTCATCTTTTTAAGTGGGAGAACTTGCACAATTGGTGGCTGACTAAATACTTTTTTGCCCCACTGTATGCATAAACACACCTGGAACAGAACAGTCTGTTGATAAATGCTAAGTTTATGAAGGTTATGATGTTCAGTTTTAGCACAAACTGTGTTTATGAAAGATGTTTACGTATGATGAATTTCAGAGAATGTCGTTTTCAGTGCTGCTCAATTATATTTGAGTGATAAGTGTTTCTATAATTGTTCTATTCTGTCTATACAATGAGAGTACTCTAAACAACAGAAACCCTTTCCTGTATGATCCAATATTATTCAACAGCACCACAAACTACATCCTTAAAAAGGTAGGGTAGGTAAGAATGGAGAAACCAGCTCGAGTGCACTATAATTTGAAAGTACACAACCGGAAAAAATCTGCCCCTTCCTTCAGACTTCCTTACAGAGCCCCTCCTCCAACACACACGAAAGCGCACATGACCAATGAGGGCACGAGATAAGTTTGTGCACAGATGGAAGGCTGACAGGCAGGTAGGCCATCCAGTTACTTTAGCCGGGCCGGCTCAGATGATTGGTCGTGCTTTTTACAGCGCCACGGCTTCCACAGATGAATTATTGTTAAGTATTCTATTTATTGTCAAAGCATTTCATATATTCATTGTAATCGGGATGTTAAGAGCATTCCATGGAATATAACAAAGTGTTTCTGAAGAGAATTACCTACCCCACCTTTAAGTGTTCATGCAGTTGAATCTAGACCTCTTTAAAACAGTTTCACTAAGAGACCAAAAATGACAACCTTCGTGAAAGTAAATCAGTTACAGGTGTGTATAAATGCATGTGTAACAGTACATACATACAATCATAAATAAATAATCATCATCATTCACCTTATTGGACTTTCTTGTGTGTCAGGTGGGCACACAACCTCCGATAAGAAGACTCCATGTTTGGACTTGCGTGTCTTTGAGGTGGAAATATGTGCAGGGCTGTCCGCAGCAGCATCCTTTGACTTGTTTCGTTTCTTGGTTTTCCTGATAGGGGATGTTGGGGGGGCTTCGGGAGCTTGCCTTACTGCCCCCTCTCTCCTGGATCTCCTCGCTTCTGGGACGGAGGGAGTTGAAGTGATGGGAGGCTCATCATCAACCTCAACAACTATGGCTGCTGTTTCTTCAGCTTCAGCAGCAGCAGGTGGAGCATCCTTTTCTTCTTTAGCTTTCTTTCTGCCTTTTCTTGCTTGTTTCTTTTTAGCCACTTTATTTTCTTGCATAGCAGCAGGGACTTGCTCAGCAGAGGCTGGAGTTACTTCTTCAGCAGCTTTGTCTGCATCATCTGCAGCTTTCTCTCCAGCTTGCTTCTGCTTGCCCTGGCTCTTTCCAGGCTTGCTTTTGGACCCATCCAGACCGGGCTGTTTGAAGGCAGCCATGAACTGCTTCTTCACTGCCTCGCTGCTCCTTGGTGTGGATTCACTCTCGATCACAGCCAGCTCCAAGTCTTCCTCTTGAAGAACCACGTTAGATTTACGCTTGACAGTCAAAGAGGCAAAAGGAAGTTGGTGTCCGGACTCTGTGTGAGGAGACGATACAACCTT
Organism: Pseudochaenichthys georgianus; assembly: GCF_902827115.2. Taxonomy (NCBI): domain Eukaryota; kingdom Metazoa; phylum Chordata; class Actinopteri; order Perciformes; family Channichthyidae; genus Pseudochaenichthys; species Pseudochaenichthys georgianus. Next base: position 25,609,330 of record NC_047510.2, read on the forward strand.
TGCAGGGCTCATCTGACCTTTTCTCCTGTTGAAGATTGTAGCTAACTTTCCTCCTGCCTTCGCTACTTCGTGTTTAGGTGAGACTACATGCACCTCTGCCTGGATGGTGACAGTTCGGGGCGAGACATGGAAAGGTGACACCCCTGAAATAACATTTTCCTCTGCTTTAAGGATCTCCATTTGGTCAGGGGCTATTCCTTCTGCCTCAGGTGTGATTTTACTTGCATCTTCTTTGTCCTCTGCACCCCTCCTCTTGTCCTGGTTCCGCACAAATTCCTCAAAGGAGACCGTGACAGTGCTGTGGTTTAACTGAGAGGCCTCATCCAAATTGACCTCCATACTAACATCACACAAGGGGCTCTCGTTCTCCTCTGGTTCCGAGTGCTTCGCCTTCTTAGTATTCCGTGCCACAGTTTTGACTCGTTTTGCTTTATCTTTTGATGGTACAATTGGAGATAATTCAATACCAATCAGTTCCAGATTAGGTTCGACACCGTTTCCACATTTGGAACCATCTTCTTCAGCCTGCTCAACACTGACAGTCTTAGTGGTATTACTCTCCCATTCCCCCCCAGTGATATAGGCCTCAGCACTAAGCTGGGCGATCAGGGCTGCTGTATCACTGCCAAGAACACCACAGCTGCTGATGGTTTCTGATGCTGAGTCTCTGCTTTCATGTTGTTCTTCTACAATCAGGCAGCTTGGTTCCTCTGTAAAACTTATGGTTTCAGCCTCCACAAGTTTTCTTGCAACTTTGCTGGCCTTTCTAGTCCGTTTCTGTGATGGCTTTTTCACTGCTGCCTGTGGGCTGGTGTGTTTTCCAGCAGGTTGAGAAGTCCGACAGTTCTCTTTTGACAGTTCAGGTGAGCTGGTCTTTTCTTTAGAGGACGGAGCCTTACGGTTAAAGTAGTCCATGATGTTGTTGGAGCGCGGAGGTGAAAAGGGTTTCTCCTCAGGCTTGGGCACAGGAGAGAAGTAGTTTTTGATCGTCTTGACAACAGGACTGCTGCCATCTTTGTGAGATTTCTTGCAAGACTGTAAAAGGAGTGACAAAATTATCAACTACATAATGCAAAAGGAAATAATAAGAACACTTCCCAAAAGCTGCTTTGCATTTTAGATATGGGACAGATCTGTGTCATAGACATACCTGGGTGTCAAAGTCCTCAATGACAGATGCCATAGCCACAACACCAGCCATCATTTGAAGAGACCTAAATCAAAAAGGGAAATACTGTTATGTGCTTGGAGAATATAGAGAGGAACTCTAATTATATTCAAATGAGTACAGTGGTCTAAATCCCATGCCATAAAAACGAGTTGCCCTGAGAAGTTAGGAAGCTTTATCAAAAGTAACACGGCAATTATTATTATTATAGATTTCAATAATCTTTCTTGCTTCAACAGAAAAGTGAAAAAACACAACACTGTAATGTAAAAATGTATTTGGATGTTTCAAATAAGAATATACAAATGATCAAATCAATACATTTTAATGTTAGTCAATTTACCGCCATGGTATCCGACAGTGTAAACAGTCCTACACAAAACAGTACTGTAAAAAAGCAATAATACCAAACAATGCAGGAAGTTAGTTTTAGTGAAGCAAAGTCAGTATGAAGTGTTTATAAACAGCATATTAGTATAAATCGTATAGGCGTCACGGACAGCCAGTAACAGCTGACATTAGAATCATCATGGCGCCCTGTGCCTAACTGCTTCTTCCTCCAGTGTTTGTGACAAATGACGAGCAAGTATACAAATAAAGGAAACTACTTACCAATAAAAACAGAACCTTCTGCAACTTCGTCTTCTTCTTTCTCTTACTTATTCACCTCCCCGAGAATGTGAACAAACAGTATAAATTCATTGTGTGAGACGGACAGCTGTGTGTGTTGCCACCAGACTTATAAATGTCTCTGTAAAACAACAAGCTAGCAGACTTCAATGGAAGCTACTTTCAAACACACTCCACTCCTCACAGCTTCCAAAAGTGGTCCAAACATTTCCAACATGTCAGCGACGGACATATTAAAGCACCAAGGAAAGCGTTAAACGATTATAATCTCCATTGTTTCCGAGTAAGGTTTCAAAAACATGTTTCTTCTTGACGTATTTTGCTCTTTCAAAAACGCGCCAGATTACTAGTGAATGAAGAGCGCCAAATATACGTGACCTTTGGCATGACCCATTTCCACCAATCACACAAGAGAACATCTCTACGTCAACGCCGGACGTTGTTTGCCCATAATAAAGATGGCGGGTGGGGAAGCATTTTAATAGAGAGGGGAAAGTGACAGTCCCCTCTGCTGGCTGCGACAATTTAGTGATGACTCAAAATGATGATACGTTGTCATTATAAATAAATCCGAAGTACTGAGATTTTTCATTTAAAATGAGAAATTCCAAAGTGTAAAAATACTCTGTTACAAGTAAAAGTAATGCGTTCAAAAATATTGTTTAAGTAGCCTAGGTCTTTGCCTTTGGGTGTCTACATACAATAAGCAGCCTGTATGCATCTTAATATACGTAGACTATGGCAAAAGTAAAATAATCCTATTAATTATTCAAAAGGTGTCCATTTAAGATAAAATTAATTATATGAGTGTATTTATAATCCGTGTATCTACCGTCCAATTGTTTTTCTTTATTAAACACGTAAACGGAAGAGCGTCTGAGAGACGTTTTTGCTTTTTGCGTCCTTGGAGCGAGAGGCGGGGCGAAACTCACGGAAGTGATTTCAAAACAAAAGCACTCGTTTGCTAAAATCACACTTTGTCAGTATCCTGCTGAAGGAACGGTGATTATTATAAACAAGGTGAATTTAGCGATCACAACGAAAACGGCCAAGACACATATTGAGCCCAGAAAATGAATGTTATTAAGGCTGTAAATATAATAAGCCTATGTCTAAAATGGACAACATTGTTAGGAGATTTAAACTATACAGCGGTTCCGCCTCTCGCGTTTGTTTTTTCAAATCAGCTGCTCTTCATTTGTCCTGCTATATTTGACGAGTGATACAAATATGTTTTACCACAAGTTCTTAAGAAAACTGACACTGTTGGACTCGGTTCTAGTTTGACTTCTACCAGAAATAAAATGAAGTACTTTTACTGTGTACTTTGTGAGTAATCCTCTGTCAAAGTCCCCTCCATAGTACATAATGCATGTTTTTCTGCTATATCTTTGATGAATGATACAAATATAATTTTACCATTAGTTCTTAATGAAATTGATACTGTTTGACTTTGTATTAGTTAGCCTACTACTTACAATACATTGAAGTACTTTTACTGTGTACAAAGTCCCCTGCTGAGAACAAAATCAAGCCACTTCTGCTAAGTTTGATGAGGGAATTATTTTTTGTTGCCATTAGTTCTTCGTGAGATTGAACCTGTTGGACTCAGTACTAGTGAAACTACCCCCACAAGTAGGCTACTATGAAGTACTTACTGTGTACTTTTCCAACAATCCTCTGTCAATGTCCCCTCCTGAGTACAAGAATGCATGTTTCTCTGCTATTTTGAATAAGCGTTAAAAATGAGACTGTTGGACAGAGTATTTTAAGAGGATGGTAGACTGCACACTGACCCACTCTGTCACTCTTGTTGGCCTCTTATGATGCTGCTGTCTTTTAATATATGATTATTCCTCCGCCGCTAGTTCGTACCTCGCAGATTCTTCAGTCTCATTCCATCAGTCCCAGTCAACGCCTCCAGCACACTTCCAGTGTCTGACTCCATATGATATTGTCCTGATGCTGTAAGGGTGATGCCCCATGATCACACAGTGCCAAGGACCTCATATTATGTCTGTCATTAATGTTACATCACCCATTATAACAATTTTCTTTCCTTTTTCTCTTCTCTTAACTGAATAGCCCTGTCTTTAAGTATAACCCAATGTAAAGTCTTTTTCCTCCACCATTTTAAGGCTTCAAAACAGGCATTTTTACTGTATGTGTTTGGAGAAATGACACAATCAATGGCCCAGAATTGTACTTTATAAACTCTGGATCTTGTGGTGCTTGAAAAAATACACACTGGTTAAGCCGGCCAGATTATATATGCCTTTTTTGGAGCCCTTTTTTGCAATATTTATTAAAATGTCACTAGTTATTTAAACAAACCACTATCTGAGGATAATACAAGCAACCATAACACACCCTTTACTAGAGCCATTGAAGCCCATGAAGAATGTATCCTTTCACAAATCTTTTCAAGTTAACATTTAAAATATTCTTCATTTGCAGTATTTTTTTAAAAAAGTGTTCAGAAAGACTGCATCAATTATATATATATATATAATATCAATATTTTTATTAACTAACCAAAGTCAATTTAAAGGAATGGTATGCTCATGACACTCATTTTTTAAAAATTATCATCCGATAAAACAGACCAGTCTCTGCCAGTCTCTCTCTTTTTTTTTTTTAATCCGATGACATTATCAGTGATTTTAAACTGATTATATACCGAAATAACATCAACACTGTGGGCGCCGCCATTTCCCGGACGTGACGTAATCCATGCGTTTGGTTTTCGAAGACACTTGATCTCCATGTTATTTACTGTAGTTTCTCTATTCAAATATGCCTCACTGTATCGCGAAATATTGCCATAATTCGGATAGGAACAATCCACGGAATGCTCGGTTCCATCTGTTGCCAAAAGGTAAGCGTAAGAAGTACATTCGGAGGCAGTGGCTAGCGAAATGTGGCCGGCCCGAACCGAGAGATTTACAGGCTCATGTATGCAGCGAACATTTCACATTTCCGGACGACTACTCTGAGAGTATGATCAAACATAACATGGGATTTAAAGAACAACCATTACTCAATGGAGATGCAGTACCATCGGTCTTTCTGGTGTCATCACCGACCAGGACACCAGTTCGGCCAGTTAAGAAATCGCCCTCTGCAAGGTATGTTATAGCGCATTTCCATTGCAGCGGCTAGCCCCGTTTTAACGTCCTTTAGCGTCCAGGCCAGGACAGTTTTTGGTGGCCTTTTACATATAGCGTAGTACCGGTGTTGTGTCACATTATGCCTCCCCGTCATGAAATGCCCCCCTTGTCACGGGAACGCGCATTTCTAAATGATACGTTTACGCCTCTAAATGACACGTTTACACCATAGGTTTACACCTTAAAAAGATGTTTAAAACGAAAAGTAAACGTTCAGGGGTTTTATTAATGGTAATATTCAGACTGTGAGTTGTTTAACTTTCGCTCCGTATTTGAGATGTCGAAATGCATTCGTCACTTCCTTTTCAGTTTTTGTTTTTATTAATCTTTTTTTTTATCATTATTGTTACGTCCTGTCTGTATAAACGTGCTTTAAAATGTATTGTTTAATTTTACATAGTTGTCATCTAATAATCAAAATATGTTTACAAATGTTACATAGTCTTTGTCAGCATATTATTATATAAGCTATGCGTACAAAATAAAAGTGTGACATTCATGAAACTTGCTCCATTTATTGGTGCCAGTCCTAGAACCATACCCTGAAAAATGCTTGACGGTGGGATTCATAGAAACCTCTTTTTTGGGGGGGGAATTTTATGACAGGCCTGGCCATCACGATATGCCCCCCCCTTGCTATCTTACAAAATAAAAGTGTGACATTCCTGAAACTTGCTCCATTTATTGGTGCCAGTCCTAGAACCATACCCTGAAAAATGCTTGACGGTGGGATTCATAGAAACATCTTTTGGGGTGGGGGCATTTTAATGAGCTCCCCATTGAAATCAGGACCGCAGATAGCTTACACACCTTCCGGCGCAGACTGAAAACTCATCTCTTTCGACTCCACTTCGAGTGATAGAATGACTAACAAAGAACTGCTAACAGAGCACTTATATACTAATAAAGGACTGGCTTATCTAAAGCCGGTTGAGTAGCACTTGAAACGATTGGCTCTTTGAAACCTGATGTTCTTATATGATTCTGTTTTCTTCAAGGTTGTGTCTTCCTGGTCGAATGTACTTGTTGTAAGTCACTTTGGATAAAAGCGTCAGCTAAATGCAATGTAATGTAATGTAATGTAATGTAATGACAGGCCAAACAATAGTTGTATTGGTTGCAATGACAGTGGGTTAATGATCGTCCCTTCAGGGCATTATGTGCATCCAGGGCACAAGTACGGTTGATCCACTGGAGGCCTTTGTACACATTGGTGGTGGTACCACCGCTGACAAATGTCACAGCAAATCTGAGAAAACAATAAATACTTGTTATGTAAGGTATGCATTATGGGATTTTTTTTATGATAATAGAATATCTCTAATGTATTTCCCACTAACATTCTAACCATTCCTTCAATTATCGAAATCTTTCAAAAACATAAATGTTGTGTTATGAGAAAGAAATAGTACTAGTACTGGCACCAATAAATGGAGCAAGTTTCAGGAATGTCACACTTTTATTTTGTAAGATAGCAAGGGGGGGCATATCGTGATGGCCAGGCCTGTCATAAAATGCCCCCCCCCAAAAAAGAGGTTTCTATGAATCCCACCCTCAAGCACTTTTCAGGGTATGGTTCTAGGACTGGCACCAATAAATGGAGCAAGTTTCATGAATGTCACACTTTTATTTTGTACGCATAGCGTATATAATAATATGCTGACAAAGACTATGTAACATTTGTAAACATATTTTGATTATTAGATGACAACTATGTAAAATTAAACGATACATTTTAAAGCACGTTTATACAGACAGGACGTAACAATAATGATAAAAAAAAGATTAAAAAAAACAAAAACTGAAAAGGAAGTGACGAATGCATTTCGACATCTCAAATACGGAGCGAAAGTTAAACCATAAGAATCAGACTATGAGCTACCACTAAACAACTCACAGTCTGAATATTACCATTAATAAAACCCCTGAACGTTTACTTTTCATTTTAAACATATTTTTAAGGTGTAAACCTATGGTGTAAACGTGTCATTTAGAGGCGTAAACGTATCATTTAGAAATGCGCGTTCCCGTGACAAGGGGGGCATTTCATGACGGGGAGGCATAATGTGACACAACACCGGCTAGTGTGTATTTTCCCCCAGTTTTTTCCGGCCCCATAAAATCGTGATTCTATGGCCAGGGACAACGAAGCTGAGTATGCTAAACTAGAGAGGGAATCGCTAGCAAGGGTGGTACTACATGCATACATATAGTATCTTATATCATCTTCCCATTATACACACATGCATTTCCAAACATTTGGACTACCTATGTTGCAAATGTATTATCTTTTCAATTTACACACGGCATCTATTGCACGTCTGTCCGTCCTGGGAGAGGGATCCCTCCTCTGTTGCTCTCCCTGAGGTTTCTCCCATGTTCCCTTTAAACTGTGGGTTTTCTTCGGAAGTTTTTCCTTGTACGATGTGAGGGTCTTAGGACAGAGGGTGTCGTATTGTCATACTGATATGTATGGCTGAATTCCCCCATCCAATCTCTTCACATTGGTCAAAACTTGTTCCTCTGCTGACGAGTTCGAACTGAAATACTCCACCATATTTCCGTGTGTTGACAAAGTGAACGCATGGATGACGTCACGACCATCACGTGACTACTGAAAATGGCAAACATGGCGGCGGCCAGACGGAATATACAGGTCTTGATAAAAAAGAGCTATAAAATCATTATTTACCGGGGAATATCGCTGATTTCTTCAGGGTATGGTTTAAACATAACGTTTCACTAAATACTGAAGTTTTGATTAATTATCTAATGAGTGGACCATTCCTTTAAATAGCGGGCAAAAAATGGGTTAATTGCCATGCATGTGGTGTTTGATAGTTTACGTTCAATTTCAACTATTTTAGGCAGAAAAACGTATATTGACCAAACCTTTTTTAATAGTTTACCATAATTTAGAAAGGTTTTTGTGAGAAATAATTTCAAACGTAAACTTATTTTTCATTTCATATTTAAATTTGAAATGTTTGCACACAACATTATTAATTTATACATTTGTATCAATTTAAAAAAAATGATGAATCCATCTATATTTTAATGTATTTCCTTGAGGCTCAGAGGTTGGGGAAGATATCATGTAGTTCAACATGCAAATGTTCTAATGCAAGTAAGTATAAACATAACATGGAAAAGGAAATAAAATACGTTTCATAGGAGGATGTGGATTTATTTTCTTTCACACAATCAAACAATCTATAATTTAGCTCTGGCCTTCACTCACAAAAAAACATTTAGTTGAATTGGACACATTTTTCAAAGCTCTATTGACTGACATGCAATGACTGGGACTGAAGAAAGAATCTGCTAGGAATGAACTGGAGCAGAGAAATAATCATATTTTAAAAGACAGCAGCTTCATAAGAGGCCAACAAGAGTGACAGAGTGTGTCACTTTGCTGAAGGATAGACCAGCTATCCAGACTTTCCAAGGGGTACAAATGCTGCTGCCGGAGTACTGACTGGAAGTATTGCTGATATCATGTCTACCATCCTCTTAAAATACTCTGTCCAACAATATCAGTCTCAGGAAGAAAGGTTTTGTTTTAACACATATTCAAAATAGCAGAGAAACATGCATGCTTGTTCTCAGGAGGGGACATTGACAGAGGAGTACTGGAACAGTACACAGTAAGTACTTCATAGTACTTGTGGGGGTAGTTTCACTAGTACTGAGTCCAACAGGATCAACCTCACGAAGAACTAATGGCAACAAAAAAAGAATTCCCTCATCAAATTTAGCAGAAGTGGCTTGATTTTGTTCTCAGCAGGGGACTTTGACAGAGGATTTCTCAAAAAATACACAGTAAAAGTACTTCAATGTATTGTAAGTAGTAGGCTAAGTAAAACAAAGTCAAACTAATGGTAACATTATATTCTTATCATTCATCAAAGATAGCAGAAAAACATGCATTATGTACTAGGCTACTAAGGAGGGGACTTTGACAGAGGATTACTCACATTACTCGTAGGCTACACAGTAAAAGTAGGCTACTTTATTTCTGGTAGAAGTCAAACTAGAACCGAGTCCAACAGTGTCAGTTTCCTTAAGAACTTGTGGTAAAACATATTTGTATCACTCATCAAATATAGCAGGAATCAGGGGCGGACTGGGGGGAAAAAGTGGCCCGGGGATTAATTGACAGACAGGCCCACTTAATGCGCGGCATGTATCGGCCGGCCGGCGACGAAAGTATGTTACTTAACAAAAAACCCTATGCATTTTATGTTATTTTGGACAATTATTCATATAGTAATCACATTACCTGAGCCCTTGAGTTGCCAGAGCAAAATAGTTACGGCATATATTTAGTGATTTTAATGTTAACAGATCATTGATGCAATAACATTTTGACCCAATTTGCCTGACTTGACACATGGAATAAAACATGGGCGTAGGAAGCATCCTCAATGTGGGTGAGACAATTTAACAGGGGGTGTGGGCATGTGGTGGACCTCACCTCCTCTAGGGGGTCCGGGGGCATGCTCCCCCGGGAAGATTTTTTTTTAAATGTTGAAGTTAAATGCATCAATCTGGTCCATTTTGAGAGCAAAATTAGGGACTAAATCTATGGCAGTCAGTAGGGGCTTGGACTGTGAGCCGTAGGGTCGCCGGTTCAAGTCCCCGACCAGACCTATTTGGAGTATGGACTTCTACTTGGAGAGGTCCCAGTTCACCTCCTGCCGTGGTGCCCTTGAGCAAGGCACAAGACATCCCCCTTCCCCCGTCAATCCCATTGCTCTGCGGGCGCTGTACAAGAGCTGCCCACTGCTCCTAGTACTAGACTCCTGGTACTAGGATGGGTTAAAAGCAGAAAACACATTTCACTGTGTGTGCTGTGTGCTCTGCATGTGTGACCATTAAAGAGGGTTTCATCCCTCCCAGTTCTTCTTCTTCTTCTTCTTCTTCTTCTTCTTCTTCTTCTTCTTCTTCTTCAACACCCATATAAAACAGAACTGTAAACAGATTAACTTTTTCTTTCAACATTTATTTGAACAGCAAGTGGAGGCAAAAGTGACTGCACCCAAAACAATAAACCTGCTAGCTAACTAGCCTAAACTCAGTAACAGAATGTGGGCAACACGTTCTTCTCCACAGCCGCGCGACCTCTGAGTCAGACGTCACTTCCCCCTTTTCTATCCTACGGGTACAGCTGTACAGCCACTCCCCCTGAACCCTGTTGTAACAACATAATACACTTTTTCGGGATGCAGCTTGGGATGTGAGGACATGGCTTAGAAAGGGCGTGTCGCCTTCTGTCCTGCCAGTGTTGGCAGGACATTAATTAAAATGTCGAACTCGGACTTCATTTTATGGACATTTCGGCCAGGGGTGTAGAGCTATAGAGTGTGTGCACCAGTCTGCCTTGATCTATGTATTCATGTCTGTGACTCTCACAGTATCTGCTGCCCGCAGCTGTTTTATAGAAGGAACACCTCCTTCACTTCATGAAATCTCTGCAGCACCAGGAGGCAGCGGGAGGGTTAACTCAGCCTCTGAGAAGACGAGCGCGCAGTGCCTTTCACGCACCACCTTTCACGCACCGCCTTTCACTGTGTTTACCTTCAGAATCATTAGAAAGGCTAAAGAGCGGTGTGGCTGATGTGTTTTAACCACACACACCTCTACACACACACACACACACACACACACACACAATTTAAACGCAGACTTTTGTTCCTCCATGTTACGTTGTTATTGTTTCACTGAGCGGACCCGCACATTTTTTTCAAACGCTCCCCTTTTTGGTCCATCTGCGCGGTTTTGTGCGCTGTGGTAATTCGGCTGTACCTTTAGTAATGAATATTAAATGTTGTGAGGAAATCTTTCCACCAATAATTCCAATAAGTAATCCAAAATGTATTCACTTCAGGTTTACGAAAGTAACTGTAATCAGATTACTCGTTTTTCAAATGTAACGCGAGCTGAATACAGTTACTTGATTTTTGTATTCTGATTACGTAACACCGTTACATGTATTCCGTTACAACCCAACCCTGGCCACACCCCACTGGGCTGGGCTGGGCCGGAACACTTACAAATGTGGGCCGGTAGGATTTAGGCAAAAAAAAAAGAATCTTTTTTTTTTTTATAAACTTCTTTTTTTTCTTTTCTTTTTGTGGCCCTCCGGCCCACACACAGCACCGGCCCACCGGGGAAACTCCCGGTATTCCCAATGGCCAGTCCGCCCCTGGCAGGAATGAAGAGCAGCTGATTTGAAAAAACTCGAGAGGCGGCCGAGTGACCGCAGTGCAGAATCGCTGTAGCCTAGTTTAAATCTCCTAACAACGTTGTCCATTTTAAACAGAGGCTTATTATATTTACAGCCCTTAATAACATCCATTTCTGGGCTCAATTCGCCGTTTTCGTTGTGATCGCTAAAACCTTGTTTCCCTTTGTTTATAATATTATCACCGCTTTTGTTTTGAAATCACTTTCGTGAGTTTCGCCCCGCCCCTCGCTCCAATGACCATGAGACCATTTAGTAAGGTAAAAAGCAAAAAGGCCTCTCAAACGCTCTTCCGTTTACGTGTTTAATAAAGAAAAACAATTGGACGGTAGATACGAAGGTACGTTTTAACCGTTTGTTTTTTCGTTCTAATTGGAAGAAAAAAAAAGCAGAAACGGGTCGTTTTTTTTGTTTTTCAATTTTTCCCCAAAACGAAAAAACGGAAATTCAGCTCGTTTTTTCGTTTTTCTGTTCTTACTGTTAAAACAAGTATACCACTCAATGTTTCGTTTCCATAAGTGGGTGTGTCTCCAGCGCCTCCTTGCTTCTGATTGGCTAGTGTGCCCTATGCTTGCGCTGTACTCTTCAAAATAAAGGTTCTTCGTCTTTGCCTTTAGACTGCGTTACAAATATACGTATATTATTATATTCATACATACAAGTACAGAAGACAGCCTGTCCGTATGTCTGTCTTTCTATGTATATGTCTGTCTCGATGTCTTTCTATCTCGATGTCTGTCTGTCTTTCTGTAACTATATTTTAGAGTTTAAAGCGTAGCCATTTTTACTCCACTACATGTATTTAAAACCTTTAGTAACTTTACAGATTTGGATTAATTATGTATTAATGAACATACCATGTATTTTTGTATGTGTCAGGGTGTTATGCTACAGGTCCATGAAGACAGGCCCCACAGTGAGTTCAGGATGAAGTGTTACTGTCTTAGTTACCGTCTGGTTCAACATGTTCCTGGGGATTCGGCTCATTTCAGACAGGTTAGACACAGCCAATAGTAAAACATCAACTTTAATATAACTAGCACAAGGTAGCTACTCCCCAGAAATGGACTGACTGGTCTGTGTGTGCTGCACAGAGGTCACAGTTGTGTTTTGTTCCTGTTCTGTTGTTAAAGAGTCATTTTTCTTCGTTCATAGTATAAAAGTAAATCAATTCATATCAGTATGTATAAGAAGATGTAAGTATAGAAAATAATGTGAAATGTAATCAACACTTAAATCAGACTTTAGTTCCACCTGGAGTACATTCACAAGCTACCCTGCAGTATACAAAGTCATTCAAACTAGCTGCACCTTTACCAGCTTTGAGAACACTTTCATGATCAATCATTATAAAACACATCATATATATTGTTCTGAAATGGACCAATCTGCACAACGACTACTTTTACTGTTGCTACTTTCACTATATTTTGATGAGAATACTTTTCTACTTTCACTTGAGGAACATTTTGAATGCAGGACTTTTACTGTAACAGAGTATTCCTACACTCTGGTACTTCTACTTTTACTAAAGTACAAGACCTGAGTACTTCTACTTTGACTCAAGTACAAGATCTGAGTACTTCTACTTTCACTCAAGTACAAGATCTGAGTACTTCTACTTTTACTCAAGTACAAGATCTGATTACTTCGACAACCTCTGATTAATGGTTGATTTCCAAATGTTCTGTTGGTGCGTGGATGATAAAATAATAGTGTTTGATTGTATTGCCTTACGTATGCAGCTATTTGTGTTTAGAAACATAATTTTTTTCATAACTTTTAGGGTAGGGCCCTTAAAGCATCCAGTGCTGCAGACAGTCCAGCAACCTGGGTATACACTGGCTCCTGATCCCTGCACTTGCCTTTACACATATCTTCTTACAATGCCTATGAGATCCTTTATCCCGTTTTGGAATGGCACGTTCAAAGAGTTCAGCAATGTCCACATAGTTTCTTGCAAATTCTTGTTCAGCTGCTGTCTGGTGCTCCACAGTGGCAAATGGGTTTCTCCCAAACAGCGACACTCGTGTCAGAGAGGACCCCACTTCCTGATGATAGCAGTCTGCAGCATCTGTAGCTTCAGGCAAAAGATCTGCAACAAGCTAAAACATTGAAATGTTGAACAATTCCTTTGAAGAATGTAAATTAGTAACGGCAACACAAACTTGGTGACAGTGGGTGACTGGTAAAGACAAATGTTAATGTCAATCAAATAATTATGTCAATAAAAACAGTGGTCACATGTTTACTCTTTATGCTTAAGAAATAATAAACAAGAACTGTGACCCAAATATCAGTAACTAAAGTCAACTCAAAAACACCATGCCTGTCCGTGTGTATAAAAGGGAAACATGTTACTCCTCATCAAAAAGGGATTTCAGAACAGAAAATACTTCTGACAGTCCATTAACCTCAACTATGGTGCTGTTATCGGAGTTCCCCCTACATTTTGCACAGTAGTCAGAGGTCTCCTGCCACTGCTCCACACATCTATTGCAGCCAATGATGCTCTTGCAACATTGTGTGAAGACTGGCTCTTCGATGAACCCTAAAAAGAAAATTGAGAAAATCTAGTCATTCTCTGTATGCATGTCCCTGTTAAATATTGTTGGTGTATTGGGTGATAGTGTTTACTTATAACACAACTTTAATGCTGTGGAAAATGTCTTTGTTATTATAGCATACTATGGCCTGTTATACAAAGGTCTACGTCAGTACATGCAATTACCTGTAGTGTATAAGACACAAATGACCTTGTTATGTGAATGTAAAAATGCGTATTTGTACAATGGTAGACACAATATTAAATGGATTTAAAGTTACCTTATGTGTGTGAAAATTATTCAAGTATCCATTGCATACTTACTCAAACAAACAACACAGCAAAAACCTTGCTTGATGATCTGTAGCTGGGAAGGACTCAGGGTGACTCTTTGAGTGGCAGTCAGATTGGTGAGCTCTCTGATTGATGCAGTGACATCTGATAAGCTCTGTGATGCCAGTACCAGCTCTTCAATTTCGTCACTTCTCCAATGCCTGCAGCATGTTCATCGTTTCTGCTGTTAAACAGAAACAACATAACACATAGTTAATGGTACTGTTAAATTGTTTATGCTAATCGTGGTCTTACCATTTGTTTGAAATATTATAAAATGCAAGTGTTTTATTTATGAATGTAGCTTGGCCAAGTCAGGGCTGTTTTCTATGGGGTTTATATTACATGTTATACATAGTTCAAAACAAGACAGCAAAATTGCAATAGGGTGTATCAAGGTAAATTGCTAATCTTGATTGTGGGGAAAAGTTTAGTTTTTTTATTGACAGGCACTTTTTTTGGTGGGGGAACCCGTTCACTAGCAGCATGCAAAAGTGTTAATAAATAAGCAGTAATGGCCAGAAGATATGTGCTGATTTGAAATAAAAAACAGTTGTTTTTAATAGTCGGAATAAGAAAGCTTAAGGATAAAAGCAAGAAAAAAACAATGTACTTCAATGATTGAATTATGTATACGAGTAATATGAATACAGATACCTCACTCTTCTCCGCTTTGTGCCTTGCAAGTCCTGAAAGTCCCGTTCTGCTACAGCAAGAATTCTTCTTGCATTTTGTTTCCAGTATTGTGACCCTTAGGAGTAGAACAAAACAATATAACTTAAGTGGCTAGTTCAGTCACGAGTAGTATTGTGGCATGTAATATATACACATGATTCATTAATATTGACCACCTGTTGTTCCCTCTGACTCCAACATTTCATTTCCCTGGGCATCGGTTAATATAATGGGGTCATGACTTCCAATGGCATCTTGCACCTTTCCAATGATCCCCTGAATGGAAGCCTCGCATTCCAAAAACCGGATAACCATTATTCTGCTGGGACTCAGTCTCCCACCAACCAGCTCAGCTAGGTACACTGATCTGTAAAAATATCATACCCACATAAATGCTATGACACTGAAGGCATTAATAATCATAGCAATGGTTAATATATATGTGTCATTTCTATATCAACAAAAGACAACGTCGAGCATTTTTTAGGGAATAATGTTAAAATGTGCATAAAGTGGTATTAACTATTATTACACAAATAACTACGAATTATATAAAGAATGGAAACTGGATTTGAAATGATAATTTCCTCATTTCAAATCTTATCTATCGATTTTTCAACTAAATGAAATTAGAATTAATTTCCCATCTCGTAATTAGTACATTTTAAAATAACGTTTCACAGTAACTTAGTAAGCGACTTTAAGGTTACCTTTGAAATGTTTTGGAGACAGTGGCCCTTGGGGGGCCTGAAGCTCGCTGTGCAGGTGAACTAGCAGAAGTAGTTGCAGGTGTTCGCATGAAAGAAAATCGTTGGCCCATGTTACTTGAAGCTGATGGCGGGACATCGTCCTCACCATGCACCTCATAGTGACCTCTGGGAGTGAGATCAGAGGAGTTGAAAACACCTGATGCTCCAGGAAACAAGGCCACGTTCGCGTCATCACTCACATAGGCCGCGTCATCACTCACATAGAGACTTTGAGATGAGACCTGTCAAAAACAATCATAAGTCAATTAACTCCTAGTGCTAGTCGTTACTTCCAAACCTTTATATATGATTGTGACTACTAGGGCTGTACCCGAATATTCGACTATTCGTTCGTTGGTCAACTATTCGGGTTTTAATTTCATTATTCGGATTTTTCGTTTTTATTTTCAATAAAAAAAAAATCCTAAATGTATGCTATCAATAAAGGCGAATTTCCATATTCTTATACTATATTTATACTTTTGAATTGCACTGTTAAAATGTGGAAATATATACAATCTCAGCCTGTGCTCCTGACATCGCGTTCACTCACAGTCACGAACGCAAACGGCACGCTTCACCTCGTTTCACACACCTGAACACAAAATTCCGAAGACTTCAGCTGTGTGGGACCATTTTAAATTGGACGATGGTAAGAAGAAGGCAGTGTGCCAAATATGCGACAAGAAACTGGCCTACCACGGTGGCACAACAACTCTGAAAAGTCACCGGATGCTGTAAGTACTAGCCTAGCTTAGCTTAGCTTAGCTGTTGTCAAGTTGCCATGATGAAGCTGCTTTATCCGCCGTTTAAACAGTAACGTTACACATGATAAAATCGTGCACTTACTTTGCTTGGAAAATAGTTGCAAGCAAGCAACCGAATTTCAATTTGATCCGAATAGTGAAAATAATAGGAGCAATGTGGGAACATCTGGGACTAAGGCAATTATTGGCATACAGTTCGTTCATTTATTTTTCGTTCTTCATTTATGCAGAGGACACATTTAGTTTTAATGTATGCGAGTACTGAGACAATAAATAAATATAAATCGTAATAGTATGCTCTTTCTGCACTTCTGCTTCACAGCATGTTGCCAGGTGTCTCGGAGCGTGTTATGAATTTTTTTTGTGAAAAAAAAATAAAAAATCCTTCCGCACCGAATATTCGCTGCTGATTACTACCGAATATCCGGAGCCCGAAAAATGGTATTCGGGACAGCCCTAGTGACTACTGAGGAAACCTCACCAAATGGTGAACCTCAAAATTAAGTGATTATTATTATAATTATTCACATAATAATAATAATAATAATTCAGGTTCAGGCGGACTTCAAGGATGCAAAATCCCCAACAACTAGGCTAACAGGCTTCACAAAGGCACAGAGCTGTAATGTTAGCTAGTAGCTAGCTAATTCTCTGATTGTAGTCTGTCTATATAGTATTATTTGTATTTTTATCTGAAAAATGCGGCTTAGTTTTTCTGCAGTCATATCTTCTACTCTGAGACACACTTTTTTACTGTTGCGAAAGACTACGTATTGATCCATGTCTATTAACTAGCACCGCACTTTTTGACCTTCTACTTCCGAGCACATGGATGGATAGAGACGATAGAGACACACGACTGATCTGCGCTCTTATTTTGTAAGACAACTATGAAAAAACGGGGGGGTTTTTTCTTTCTGTTTTCTAGTGATTTTTATTTTTTGTTTTGAGAAAAACTAAATCAATAGAAAACAGAATATGAAAAAACTACCGTGCCGGCTCGGTTTGCTGACGGCCGGCACCGCCCTTTATTATTATATGTTTTAAAGGCATCATGTAAATTGCGCTGACAGGCGATAGAGGTTCACAGTGTATCCCACGTGTGGCTTTCTGGCACCAGGGTCAGCCGTCTCTCGAGTTGTTTTTTTCAAATGAACTGCTCTTCATTTTTTCCCTGCAATGAGTGATACAAATATTGTTGGGAGAGGTTCAGGTCTTGTACTTGAGTAAAAGTACCAGAGTGCAGGAATACTCGGTTACAATAAAAAGTCCTGCATTCACAAATGGATATTCAAAAACAAAAAACGACTGGATATTTGATTTTCGTTTTCAAATTGAAAAACCAAAATTGAAATACAAGGTGTTTTTCTTTATCATGATCAGAAATGGATTTACTAAACGGGATGATTTTCAATTTCTACTTCTCAAAACAAAAAATAAAATCACAAGAGAACAGAAACAAACAAAAAACCCGGTTTTTCATATTCTTCTACCGGAAGTTGTCTTTCAAAATAAGAGCGCAGATGAGGACGGCCAATCCGTGTATCTACGGTCCATTTGTTTGACTTTTTATTTTGTGAGGAAAAACAATGTTTCACCATGTGTTTTAGGAGCTTAGGGGTCAATGATATTATATCAATTATAAAATGTGACCCCCCCACACCCCTCAACCAGGGGTTGGTTTGTTGCCTCAGGGCAACAATGATATAATACGAGGGTATTGAAACACCAAGGATTTCTACAATTCAGAAGAAATAGAAAAAACAACTCTATATGAATTCAAAAGGTTTTCTTTGCGTGTGCGTGTGTGTGTGTGTGTGTGCGTGTGTGTGTGTGTGTGTGTGTGTGTGTGTGTGTGTGTGTGTGTGTGTGTGTGTGTGTGTGTGTGTGTGTGTGTGTGTGTGTGTGTGTGTGTGTGTGTGTGTGTGTGTGTGTGTGTGTGTGTGTGTGTGTGTGTGTTTCTGTACTTCCTCTAAGAAGAAAGGACAGTAACAGAAGATCTCTGTGGCTTCAGGGCAGGCTTGATCGTGGTTTCCCCAAAAGTGGGCGGGCTGTAAAGTGACGTAAATTTTACTCATTTATTATTCAAAACCATTCTATTACTATTATTCTAATTGTAGACGTAACTTCACAAGTACAACTTGAAACATGTCTCCCGCTTGCTGCTGGGTGCAGGTGAAAGCAGGTTGACATTTCTGTACATCACTGACATTTGTCACAGGTAAATCTTGTAGGTATCGCAACAAACATGACGTTGTCACACAGCGACAAGCTGGACACTGGATTGACCAAATAACTACACACTCTTATTTACATTAGACACGTTATTCAAAACCGACAGCCTGTGTGTTGTTTGTAAAACACTGCCACTGAAATACCACACTCAATTATCAAACCCCTGCCCCCAGAATGCACATGTTAAAATTATATCACTTAGAAACCTGAGCTTGAACACTTTGTTGTGCACAACAATGGAGGCTACTTTTGGAGAGAGAGTTAGAGGAAGAGGTAAATGCAATATACTGTATTTTGTCTTCAGTACCATACAGTAACTATATGTTCATGTCATCTTCACTCTCAGTAAAGTCATTGTGTCTGATACTGTTATGAGTATTGAGAATAAACCTATTTGTGTGTTTCCACATTGCATGTGTTCATTCATAGTCCATATTTACAGCATGCTACAAATGCAAATGCATAAAACTTTGACTTGAATGTCTTGTTTATTAATCAACTAATGGACAGTGTTTCAATTCAGTTCATGTAAGCCTTACACACACTCTTTTGAGCATCTAGTGATTATGTCCTGCATTTCTTTCTGTTCTAACTCAGCTGTCAGCTTCTTAGCAGTTGAGACAAACATCAAATTCATAATGTAGTAGAGACTAGTTGGACAAAATAATGCTTAACAACTGTTCCATTACTGTGTGAACTGTTTTAGGGGTCGACTGTATGATATATTGTTCTCCCGCTTGCTGCTGGGTGCAGGTGAAAGTAGGGTGACAGTTCTGTTCACATCGCTGACATTTGTCACAGGTAAATCTTGCAGGTATGCAACAAACATGACGTTGTTCAATGGACACTGGATTTGCCGACACAGCACAAACCGGAAGTCAGCCAAATAAAGTTATGCACAGAGCTTGTATACTTGTATTAATCTCTATAAACGCATATCTGCATGTGAATGCAGAAATAAACGTATCCTCGTCAGCATGGGTGCCGGAAGCAGGGGGGTCAAGGGTCGTCAGACTTCTGGGTCTTTTACAGCATTGCCATTATATCCTCCTGTCTTTTATTTTGAAATATGTTATTAGGTCTTCTTGTTATCCGTTTTTTTATTCAGACAACATAAACAGGAAAATGGCTTTGGTTTCACGTTTTTTCGTTTTTGATTTAAAACGAAAAAAGGCTGGTATTGTCGTTTTTTTGGTTCAAACGAAAAATCAAACTAACAAAACGTACAGACTTTTTTTAGGTTTTCTCATTATCCATCTTTTGATTCAGACTTCACAAACGGGAAAATGGCTTTGGTTTTCCGTTCTTTCGTTTTAAATCAAAAACGGAAAAAGGCTGGTATTTTCGTTTTTTGGCTTTTGGTTTAAACGAAAAATCAAACTGACAAAACGTACACGGACCCGCCTGCTTGTAGCCTTGCCCTAGCAGATTAATTAGTTAATGCTAATGGATTTATAATAACTAAATGTGGCCAGGATGATCAGTACTGGCTAACGCTATCTGTAACATCACAAAACGTACGAAACTAACCCTGTATCCGAGTTTTTTAAGCACGTGGCCCAACCACTGTAGCTAACAATCTTAGCTGACCTAGCAGCCGTTACTTACTTTTTGCTGCTGGGCTTGGGTTTCCTCCTGTCGGTTTTCATCTCCACGTGTGGCGTCGCAAGGTCTGGTGTCTTCAAGAAGATGCTGAAAGTGTCTTCTCTTTACATGATGGTAGAATGAGTTGTACACTCTATATTCCTCAGTGCATCCATCAACGCCACAGAGCAACCTGAAGTCAGGGCTGAGACTGTGCAGTCAATTAATATGGCTCAATAATAATTTATAAGTTATTAAAACGTTTCTGCTGCAGCAGGAAACGTTGGGGGAAATAACTAATGAAGTGGGTTTATCACATTCTCTAGCTGTATGGGGGAGGCCGGTGAGTCATGTTCCTATATATATATATATATATATACAGTGGCGTTTCTAGGTGTACAAAACTGGGGGGGCAGAAAGAGGTGGGGGGAGAGAGAGAGGGGGGGGCAGAGAGAGGGAGGAGAGAGAGAGGGGGGACAGAGAGAGGGGGGGGAGGACAGAGAGAGGGGGAGTGTCAAATTACATACCGTCTCCTTCATCACCGTCTGTACCCCGCGCACGTTACCGCTCATGACGGCCGCCCCGTCATAGGTCTGAGCGATTAGCTTTTCTTTCAGCTTCAGGGGTTCCAGAACAGCCTTGATGCTGTTAGAGAGACCTACACCAGTTTTGTCCTTTACTTCCACAAACTCCAAAAAACGCTCTGTAACTGTGAGGTCAGGCATAATGTATCGCAGCACAATCACCATTTGCGATTTACAGGAGACATCGGTTGTCTCGTCGGCCTGAACGGCAACAAATGATGTGTTGTCCACTTGCTTGGCTATTTCTTCCCTGTACACTTCATACATGCAGTCCAAGAGTTCATTCTGTATGGTGCTTGATGTCCCTTTGAAAACAAGCTGAGCTTCGTAGTGCCGTTGAAGCCTGGAATCGCCCTCACACATTGTCTCGAAAATTGACCTGAATATCCCTGGATTCAGAGAGTCCGCCGACTCATTGTGGCCCCGCAGTGCTGTCTCACATTTCCCACACAGTTTAATACAGGTGATGATCCGACCAAGCACGTACCTGTTTTCTTCCACCTTCCTATTATGAGAATCAATGCCGCGTCTGTAGGCGCTGTCAATCTGAGCTGCAACATTCACCCTTCCAAGTAATCCCAATTTTCTAAATGACTGTTGCTGCTCTCATGCTTCATTGTCCTCTCCGAAAGATGCTTTAAGTCCTTGTAACCTGTCCTCGACCAAGTACCTTGATCTTCACCAAAAAGCAGGCAAGGAAAGCAAAAGAGGGAATTCTTCTGGATGCTCGCCGTTAGCCATTTCTTTTTAGCAAACCACTCAGCGTTAAACCCACGTTTAACTTTGCCCGCAGTCTGGACCATTTGGAAATCCGGTGGATGGTGGGCACCGAGGCGCTTTACCTCCAGTTTCTCTCCGAGACTAAGTGTCTCAAATGTGTGCTCCAGTAAATGGTCAACTTCATTCATTTTCTTTCCGTTTTTTACTTCTTTTAATCGCTGGTGATGTTAGCTATATGCTGCTCTCTCGTCTCCTCTTCAAACTACACGTGACGTTTCGCAGCACGTGAGTACTTACAGCCAATCAATTCTGAATTATGTGAGATGACGTATGGTGGGGATGGGAGCACTATGCCCCTACGGTCATTATTTTTTTGCCACACACATTAAATAGAAAAATACTCTGAGCATGCGCAGTGTAGTTTTTACAATCGCCGTTCACTTAGACTGTGAGAGGGAGGGGCAGGATCGGGTTTTGTCCCACATGGCTCTAAACAGCTCAAAACGGCACTCTAGACACTAATTAGAAGAACACAGACTAAAACAGCAATGTACAGACGAATCATATTATTAAACATGACCTTAAAATATATTTTATATGTTTTTTTAGTATTTTTTTGTAATCATTATTTGTAATACTTTCTTCTGACACTAGGTGGGGCTGTGCCCCACCTGCCCCTAATGACCCGCCGCCACTGTATATATATATATATATATACACGCGTCATAAAAATACCTGGGAATAACTTGTGGAATGATGTGCATCTAGAAACAGATGTTTGAAATGTTACCTATGACCGCATCAGTTATTAATATTTCTAATGTTTGCAACATATACAATATCTCTGTCACCCCTCTTTTTTTTAAACAAATGGTACCTTCCAATGGGAACCGCGAAAAGGGTCCATTAAGGGCGTGTGTTAGCTTCAGGGTTGCTGGCTAGCTTTCCTTCAGGCAGAAGACTGAACCTCCGTGATTTCACATTTAACTACGCCATGGATGAAAATGGAAGAGATATCACATATCCGGGCATGGATGCTATAGCAACTGCAGCATTAAAAGGTAATGTAATTGTGTATTTTATGCTGCACCTCTCCAGCAAGCTTTACATTATTTGAATCGGTTGGACAACAAGTTAGCATGCAAAGTAAGCTAGCTAGCTGGCTACATATCTAGTGTTAACTTAGCTAATATCTACTGTAAGCTGTTAATAACTGCACAAAGGACAAATCGTGGTTAACATTTTAATTTATACTGTATTATTGCCAGAAATAATGTCAAGAAGCAAATGAGCCTTGTTGTGGCAGACGCCATTCTTTGGTGGGGGCTCTAACGGCCCGTCTACACTACAGGCATCGAAAAATGCTTTCAACGCTTCGCCCATTCATTTGAATGGGGTGACGTAGAAGATTTTTAAGCTTAGCCGAACTGCATTGTGGGGAGATGGAAGAGACAGTGGATGAAACTGGTAGGTTTTCGCCTGTTTGGGGATTTTATATCCAGTTTACTTCGTTTTAACATTGCTATTGCTTTGTATGCCGGGGGCGGGCGGGAGATTCCTGATTGGTTGTTCGTCGCCTTGGGTGCGAGAAATCGCCAAGCCTCAGACACGCCCAGCTTCAAGATTTTTTGATGCCTGTAGTGTAGACGGGCCGTCAGGCCCCCCTCTGCCCCCGCACGTCCTTTTGTGAATGGGTTAGATTAACAGAGGAATAATTCACAGCAACCATTGGTAAGGTTATAACAAATATGCTGATTATGGCAAAAGATACAATAATACAACTTCACGAAGTAATCCGGATTACCCCGGCCCTGGTTCCTCCCGCTGGGAAAGCTTACTTACTTCGTCTTGGCAGCAGGAGAAAAGGGAACGAACCAAAGGCAGAACAGGTTTACGCCCCGTCTACACTACAGGCATCAAAAAATGCTTTCAACGCTTCGCCCATTCATTTGAATGGGGTGACGTAGAAGATTTTTAAATTTCGCTGAACTGCATTGTGGGGAGCATGGCATGGCTTTGCAAGCATCGCGAGCATCTATCGGCATCAAAAGTTGAACAATGTTCAACCTTTGAGGCTCGATGCTTGGCATCAGCCAATCAAATCCTGTTTATGCAATTCCCGCCAGTACAAGCGCTAGCCAATCAAACCGCGTGTATGCTGATCCCGCAGGTCTTGACTATTTTCCATGTCATAAAATGGAGGACAAATTAATCATTGCCGGGGCAAATGTCCCAGTCTTGTATGACTGTACTCTGTTCACCTACCGGGACCTAAACCGGAGGAACCAGGCATGGCGGGAGGTGGCAGAGACAGTTGGTGAAACTGGTAGGTTTTCAACTGTTTGGGGAGTTTATATCCAGTTTTCTTCGTTTTAGAAAAAACAAACAATCGTATTAGATTGGTCATGTTGAACGTAGCTCTGTTCTTTCCACCACGCGGAACCTCCTTCTTGCAAACATTGCATCTGGCTGTTACACTGCCTTCTCTTTCAATTTTATAATACTTCCAAACTCCTGACATTTGCTCTGTCCCGACTCCCGAGTCACCAGCTGAACGTAGCCTCTCGTTAGCTTACTGCTACTATTAGACACTGCGCCCTGCCCACTCTGTTGCCAGATTTCAGAGAAATAAGCAACCAGGTCTGAAAACAAGCCCAAAAGAAGCAACACATACATGATGTTGTGTAATTTTAAACCAAAACTAAGGCCTCAGGATGACTTTAAGACGTGAACATGGTCATTTTTGTTTTGTAACATTAAATAAAAAAAATTGTAAGGATTCCCGATCCCCGATCTTTTTCTCCCGATTCCGATCTTTTAAAAATCGCGTGATCGGCTCCAATCCCCGATCACGTGATCGGATCTGGACATCTCTATATATAACATAACATATAATACATGCACAGCTATCGAGCATAGACAGTATATTTAGCCAACTAGTAATGTAGCATAACATATAATATATATTAATATAATAATAAAAAAATATTATATATAATAAGTATAAGCATAACATATAATACATGCAGAGGGTGTCGTTGTTCTCATACTGATATTCTGAACAATCTGTGCTGTTGTATTTGCTGTAAAGTATCTCTACTGTAGGCTAATTTTATTATATGTACAGCACTCGACCAAAAATCGTTTATAAATGTGCTATATAAATAAAACTTGATTTGATTCACAGCTATCAAGCATAGACAGTATATTTAGCCAGCATGGAATGTAGCATAAAAATAGCATTCATTAATGGAGGAATAATTTATTAAATTCAAGAAATTCACTTTATTATTTATTAACTTTATTATTTCATTTCATTTTATTAGAGAATGTGTGCAAGAAGAGATGGAAGACTCTGAGGGACAGGTTCCGCAAGGAAAAGAATATGGAGAAGGAGGCAAAAAGAAGTGGGGCAGGGTCTGCAGGGGGGTACAAGCCCTGGCGTTTCATGGCAGTGATGGGGTTTTTACCCCCATTCATCATAGACCGTGAGACGTCCAGCAATGTCCACCGGCAGACCATCCATCCACCCTGGTGGCAGAGGAAGAGAGCCAGGTAGAGAGTGAGTCAGCCAGCCAGTCCACCAGCCAGTCCACCAGCCAGTCCACCAGTCAGCCAGCAGCAGTCAGCCAGGAGGAGAATGCTGAGGTCCGGGGCAAAACACGGGGGAGGGGGAGGGAGATGTCCCCGTTTGAACGAAGTCTGCTGTCTGCTGTCAGCAATTACTCAGCAATTGCCCAGCCAACCCCACCAGTGGTGGAGGAGGACGAGGACTTGCCGTTTTTCAAGAGCCTCTTGCCCACCATGAGGCTGATGACAAGGGCACAGAGGGCAAGAGTCCGCCTCGGGGTACACCAGCAAATTTTTGACGTGGACCAGCAGGACAATTTATAATTTAATAATTTTTTTCTCACATACTGATCCGCATTACATTTTTTTACACTCATCACACACACTTCACTGACAACATTACCAAATAAAACATTATTTCAAGTATGTTATGGCTATACTGTGTCTTCACTTGTTCATGTGGTTTGTCAGTTGCAACATACCAGAAGCTTCATGTATGTCGGTATATATAATGTGCTTTCTTTTGTAATTGTTCATGTGAAAACCTATTGAAATTACGAGTGGTTTATCAGTAAAAACAGGGCTGAAAGAAAAAGGTTGTTAGTCATATCATAATATAATAATATCAATTCAAGAAACATGTTTATTAGGAATGTTTGATTTTAAAATGGCTCATTTGGAACATTTGCTCTTTAAAGAAAATGGGTAGCTCTTAAAAGAGCTTTTGGTTTGGAGGAGCCATGGTGACCCTACACCACGTTCTGCTGCCATGACACTGCACCCTCCTCATTCAAATAGGAGCAGAAGGTCTCCCGCAGTTGGATGGATCGGCGTGTGGCGTTGTTTGAGCCCATCATAGGTGCATCGCGCAGGGTTGGAGCTTCATCACTCGACTCTGCCACGACAGGGACGACAGGTGTGTGTGATGACCTTCCTATTGTCTTCCTGCGGAGGAAGTTGTGCAACACACAGGTGGCCTTCACACACAACTCTGTTACCTCCGGGCTGGTGGTGATGACACGCCGGAACATTCTCCACTGAGATGAGAGGATGCCAAACGCACATTCAACCACCAACCTGGCCCGGCTGAGGTGGTAGTTGAACAGCCTCCTTTCACGCGTGAGCTGACGTCCAGGGAACGGACGCAGCAGGTTGTCCAGCAGCGGAAAAGCCTCATCTCCAACCAACACATGGGGAAGAAGGCCCAGCCGCTCTGCTCCTGGGATGACGGTGTCAGGTGGTAGCTGCAGACTGCCACCTCGGAGGCCCTCTCCAAAAGCGGAATTCCGCAGGCTCCCACCGTCGCTGCTCCTTCCAAAACCTCCGACATCCACTACCCTGAAGAGGTACTGGGCATCCACTACAGCCAGTAGTACCAAGGAGTGGCTGGACTCGTAGTTCAAGTAGAGGGACCCAGAATTTGCCAGAGCCTGGATCACCACGTGCTTCTCATCTATGGCACCAACGCAATTTGGAAAGTTCCAGCGCTCCTGAAACCCAGCAGCGATGGCTCTCCAGTCCTCCGTCTGTGGTACCGGCATGGTCTCCTCGACCAGCACGGTCCAGATGGCACCCGCAACCTCCTTGACGATGACAGCCACTGTTGCATGCCCGACCCGATAGCTGAATGCTATGGTCCTGTACGAGTCACCGGTTGCCAGGTACCTGAGAAAAAAGTAATATACAAGATTTAAAAAAAAAAGTTATACGCCACACAGACACACACACCACAGACACACACATCACAGACACACACACACCACAGACACACACACATCACAGACACACACACCACAGGCACACACACCACAGACACACCAACATACCACAGACACACACCAACATACCACAGACACACATCACAGACACACTAACAGACCACAGACACACACCACAGACACACACATCACAGACACACACATCACAGACACACACACCACAGACACACACACACCACAGGCACACACATCACACACACCACAGACACACACACCACAGGCACACACATCAAAGACACACACACACACCACAGACACACACACCACAGACACACCAACATACCACAGACACACACATCACAGACACACTAACAGACCACAGACACACACATCACAGAAACACCACAGACACACACACCACAGGCAGACACACACAGACCACAAACACACGCACACACAGGGGAGCAATACTGCGTTTACCTATCTTAATTAATGTCATTCATCTGAACTAAATCACAGACTTCATTCATCCATTGCATGCATTCTCTCTCTTTATATACAGAGTCATATTAAAGAAGTAGAAATACACAAAACGTACCGTAG
Organism: Pseudochaenichthys georgianus; assembly: GCF_902827115.2. Taxonomy (NCBI): domain Eukaryota; kingdom Metazoa; phylum Chordata; class Actinopteri; order Perciformes; family Channichthyidae; genus Pseudochaenichthys; species Pseudochaenichthys georgianus. The sequence goes on from NC_047510.2 coordinate 25,636,628, forward strand.
GCAGATGGCGAGTCGCTCGGCGGGTCCGATTGAAAAACGCATACAGGTGTCTGCCTTTGCAATCAGTGGACCGACTTTTCCGAGCAACTCGTCGAACGCGTCTTTGCTCATCCTGAAGTACTGCTGAAACAGTACACCATCCAGGCGGAGCTCTTGGACAAGAACGTGGTATTCCCCCCCGTTGCAGACGTTTTCTGGGTATCGGATGTACCCAACAGCGACGCACTATACGTGGCCTCCTGCGAGACATTGCATAAACCAACGCTACCCTTTCTACAAAACCGGCATCCATTTTGGCAATAGTGGAGAAGAACCGGGCTTTTTTTTGCTTTGTATGCCGGGGGCGGGCGGGAGATTCCTGATTGGTTGTTGGTCGCCTTGGGCGCGAGAAATCACCCAAGGCGTCCAACAACCAATCAGGAATCTCCCGCCCGCCCCCGGCATACAAAGCAATAGCAATGTTAAAACAAAGTAAACTGGATATAAAATCCCCAAACAGGCGAAAACCTACCAGTTTCATCCACTGTCTCTGCCACCTCCCTCCATGCCTCGCTCCTCCGGTTTGTATCCCGGTAGATGAACAGAGACTGATCATACAGCACCGGGTGATTAACTACCACTCCATTTTTTTGAATATGAGGAAATGACCTGCGTACTCTCTCCCAGCATACACGCGGTTTGATTGGCTAGCGCTTGTACTGCAGATTTGCATACGCATGATTTGATTGGCTGATGCCAAGCATCGAGCCTCAAAAGTTGAACATTGCTCAACTTTTGATGCTTGCAAAGCCACACTCCGCTCCCCACAATGCAGTTCGGCGAAGATTCAAAATCAACTACGTCACCCCATTCAAGTGAATGGGCGAAGCGTTGAAAGCATTTTTCGATGCCTGTAGTGTAGACGGGCCGTTACATGCCAAAAACAAAACGGGAGGAGCTGGCGTGTCTTAGCGAATCAGCGCGCGCCAGCCGAGATGATCCGGAAACAGTCTTAGTTTGAAGCAAAACAACCACATCTGGTGTTCGCTGTCTCATTCTGTTGCTTTCACACACACACACACACACACACACACACACACACACACACACACACACACACACACACACACACACACACACACACACACACACACACACACACACACACACACACACACACACACACACACACCCACACACACACACACACACACACACACACACACACACACACACACACACACACACACACACACACACACACACACACACACACACACACACACACACACACACACACACACACACTCTTCAGACTTCCCTCTCTGCTCCCCTCCCCCCATCTAGTCTCCTGTCCTGCAAATCTGCACCCCACAATGCTTGGAGCAATTTTAGTCCTCACATTTATGAAAGAATAAAGCAGAGAAATCAATATAAAACACAAATACAGGTATCGTTTTGAGCAGTAATCCCATCTAGCTGCTGCTAGACACACTTCTTCCCCAAACATCTTTAACGCACACACATCTTTATCATTAACAGAAGTTGATTATTCTTGTAGCCTAAATGTCACGGTCCAAACTGTGTTCCTGTTTGTCCCCCTCCTCATTTCATGGTGATTACCAGACAGGACGAGATGTAGGGGTTCGGTGACATGGGTAACGCGTGCCAGGAGCTTCCCATTCAGACCTCGAGCATTGAGAGGAACTGTCACGGTCCAAACTGTGTTCCTGTTTGTTCCCCTGTGTGTGGAGAGGGTGTGGTTTCCCTTGCAGGCAGCAGCCTGATTGCTCTCACCTGGCCGTCCGACTCAGCTGTCCCTCATCATCTAATCAGGACACAGCTTATCTACTCCAGTCTCCCAGCAACTCACCGCCAGATTGTTTTCTACATCAGTGGTAGTACATCCTCCTGGCTGCCCATTCAGTTATCCTGTCTGCGTGTAATTCCGTACCTTTTGTAACTAGTTTCTCTTGCAATCCCTCGGCCATCGTCCACCAGAGCTTCCAGCCAACCTGCCTGCTTCTTCCTGCATCATACCTGCCTGCCTTGTAATCAGTCCAGTCTCTCACTGCCTACCTCCACTCCGGACCTCCATATCACCAAACCTGCCTGAGTCTCCGAAGCAATAAACTATTTAAACATCTTCAGTCCTTGCCTGCGCCTGGGTCCTGTTTAAAACATAATCCTAACAGAACAATCTGGCCTCACGCTCAGTTCGGGACAAGTTAAACAGGCGACTGGATGGGAGAGATGCCCCAGGAAGAAGATCTATTGTGCAGTCGTAAGGGCGAAGAAGGGGCAGAGAAAGAGCTCGCTGTTTGCTGAAAACCTCTCTCAGGCTATGATAAACCGGAGGGACAGCGGACAAGTTGAGTGGCTCCTGCTGCACTGGGGGAATACCGACCTCTGCTGGGGGAATTGCAGACTGCAGGCATGAAGAGTGACAAAAGGAACTCCAACTCCTTACTTGATTCTCCGACCAGTCCATGTGGGGGTTGTGCAGTTTTAACCATGGCTGGCCCAGAACTAGGGGTGTGTGAGGGGAGGACATGACGTGGAACTGAATCATTTCATGGTGATTACCAGACAGGACGAGATGTAGGGGTTCGGTGACATGGGTAACGCGTGCCAGGAGCTTCCCATTCAGACCTCGAGCATTGAGAGGAACTGTCACGGTCCAAACTGTGTTCCTGTTTGTTCCCCTGTGTGTGGAGAGGGTGTGGTTTCCCTTGCAGGCAGCAGCCTGATTGCTCTCACCTGGCCGTCCGACTCAGCTGCCCCTCATCATCTAATCAGGACACAGCTTATCTACTCCAGTCTCCCAGCAACTCACCGCCAGATTGTTTTCTACATCATTGAGCAAGGTCAGCTGAGAACAGACCCAGAGAAGGTAAAAGCAGTGGCTCAATGGCCCAAACCTTCCACCAGGAAGCAGCTCCAACGTTTTTTGGGCTTTGCAAATTTCTATCGCCGGTTCATCAGAGACTACAGTCGTGTTGCCGGTCCTCTCAACCAACTCACCTCCCCAGCAATCCCCTTCTCGTGGACTACTCAGGCTGAGGCTGCCTTCTCTGAGTAACGCGTTACTGTAACGCCGTTACTTTTGGCAGTAACTAGTACTCTAAGGCGTTATTTTTTTAATTCAGTAACTCAGTTACCGTTACTACATGGTACGTTACTCCGTTACTGCGTTAGTTTTTTTATATAGTCAACACAGCCAGGCGAACAGAGATGAGAACTGTACTTAAGTACAGTACTTGAGTAAATGTACTTAAATACTTCCTGTGTCACATGCGGAGACGCTCTCTTTTGCTGGCCAAAGATGCTGGATGGAAAGCAGTGATGTCTCACTTGCCTTGGCCCTGTATCTGCAGTCCCTAAATCAGTCATGTTACCCATTGACTCTTGTCTGTTCTGGTGTTCCTGTTCATTGTTGTCTCCATTGTCGTTCTATCTCCTTCTTGTGTGTCCCTTTCTCCTGTTCTCCATCCTCTACTCCGTTTGGCTCATCTGTGATGACTGTGTAGGTAAACACAAACAAGTATGTAAGTCAATCAGTTTCCAGCTCTGTCAAATAAATGAATTTCAAGATACACAAATGTGTCTTCATTCAAATTAGTGTAACCACACTGTCACAAAATGTAATACTAACCAATTGAAAATAGTTACATGTACATTGGAAACCTCTTGTAGATATCACTATTAAGAGTAGTTATCTGCCAATAGGACAGAATCATTCCTATACACATGCAGTTTGAGTAATTCACTTAATATATTCACTTAAAACTTTAATATAGTCATTTTCACTTAATACTCTAATATAGTCATCTTTCTGCATTCAACACTAAGGAAAGCTGTACAATTTGACATGATGACGAGGAAAAAAGGCCTCCGACAATGCAGATCATTTTTTGATCATATCAATTTTAAGATGGGGGTCAAGGCTTAATATTTGGGAGCATAGTGTCCCTTGCCCCTTTCAGGAGCCCCACTGGATTAGCTTTGATCTGAAATATGTGTATAACAAGCTTGTTAGCTGGCTGTCCATCTCATAATGTTCACATAGAAACTAGCTGTCAATAGGAAATATCAATCAGAAGAATTATATTTTCATGCAAAATCTGTCACAAAAAGAGGTTGCACATTTAAATGCAGGTGTTGTTATGGCAACGTCAGTGGCCAGACAGCCACATTTACTGCTGCAAATACGTTCAAAAGCAGTGGCAACTATGCCACCATTTCAGCTGACTTTTTCTCAGAAATACCGTCACATAACATCCATATATATTTCAGTGCTAGGTTGATGATTAGCTAAGCTAACTATGAAACACTTTAACTGGCAGGACTCAGGATCAACTACTACTGTAAGGTAGCTTCTAGCTTCATGTCGAACACAGACAGTAAGTCAACATTTCCCAGAGAGCTTTCTTTGAAATCACCAAGTAACGCTAAAAAACACAACATTTAGATTGTATGACAAAGTGTTTATTTAATATATCTGGCTAGCTATAGCTACTTGCTAACGGTTTAGCTTACCCCCGCGATTCAAAGTAACGTCAACGTAGCTATAATTTATGCTTTGCTTACATGTTGACATAACTTGTAAGTTTACTGACAGGTACATACCTTGTTCACCTGGCTCAGGTGGTGGCTCTGGGGTTGTTGTGTGAGCCACCACTTGAGAATTGCCGTCTTTTTTATTAAAGAAATGTCTAATGTCCATCTTCAGAATCTCCGCGTCCGGGGCTGACAGTTTAAAGTTTAAACATTGTCACAGAGGAGAGGTACGTACCTGTCAGCCAATAAAGCACGTTTATTTCCATGCAACTCTCTGATTGGTCTGGTGGCGTCGTCTTGGGAAACATGGGAAATTACAATCCTGCCGTCCGTCCTATAGGTAAAGTAGGTTAATGTATTATATTATTGAGGGAGAATTTGTCCGGGGCTAAAGAAAAAACTACCCCAGGCGACGCCCCTGATTCTGACTCTTCTACATCCAACTCACAGGTTTATCATTACTTTGAGATCAAAGATTATTAATTTAACTGAACTCTGCTAAGCAATGTGGTCTATACAAACACAAATACAAAGATATGTTTCAAAGTGCCAATTTATTTCAGGCCAGAACAAACTGACAACACTTTAGTTGCCTGCAATCTACAGGTCTAGTCTGCCATAATTAACACAACATAGCTGTAAACCTGTTATGGTGGATCTGAACGATCTGAACACACTCAACAATACACACACTAACATTCCCAAGATCAAATACAATCTGAATATATTATTCAGAATCAAGTTGTAAAAAATGATGTACTTTCACACCAAATGCTGGTACAGACAAGACAACCATAAATGCATTAAAACAACAAACATCAGCTCCTCAAAAATGAAATCTACAAGCAATACCATAAAATAAGAGTTGTATGGCGGCTTTTCTGAAACTAATGGAGAGTAAGCTGAATATATTGTTCAGAATCAAAGTGCAAAAATTAAAGTGCTTACAGCACCATATAGAGGCAACTGCTGTTGTAGTCCAACCAAATAAGTATAAAAAAGTCAGTGTTTTTCCTTTAGTTCAAGTATGAAGTCCAGCAAGCATACCATAAGTGTTTTGTAATATATAACAGAAATTAAAGTGCTGTTGTGTCACTGTGGCACACACACACCGATAACAAATGTGGGCCTAGTTAATCAAAACAACAAAAAGTGCTTATTGGCAAAGACCTGAATTAATGTTTGAGTGGAGGTTTAGCTTTCGAACCAGTGGTTGTACCTCATGAATGAATGAAAACTTTATTACAGACTCAGGGTCCAGATAAAAGACAAGACATTACATATAATAAATTACATACACAGCATAAAAAGAATTCATAGTTTAAGAATAATTTAAATCAGTGTCCTACAAAGAGACAACTATACCAATGTCTCCACAACTGCGATTGGTAGCGTGTAGTACTAAACCTTATGTTCGATAAGAGGATTTCATTATCAGAGTCATTAAGCCGGCAAATACATTTTATACATAAGATTTCTTAATACAGCTTGTATAGTATTGACTCCTGCAGCCACAAACATTTCACTTGCACTCGACCATCGAGGTCTCTTCAGCAATATTCTCATGGCATCATTATAAGCTACTTGAAGTTTCCGTAAACTTGCTTTTCTGTAGTTTGACCACAAATGTGCCGTATAGAGCGGTGTGCAATATGCTCTGAACAGAGACATCTTCACTCCATCTGTACATGCACCAAACTTACGTAGGAGAATGTTTGCTTGTGCATACATCATGCGGCATTGCCTATAAATATCTTCATCATCTGTCATTTGTTCTGTAATAAAGTGTCCAAGATATTTTAACTTATTACAGACACTAAGATTAATATCAGACAATTTAAAATCAGGAAATTTAAGACATTTATCTTCTTTGGTTCTAAAGATCATGACAGCACTCTTACTGGCGTTGTATTTGATGTCATGCTCCACACCATACACACACACACAGCAAGAAGCTGCTGAAGACCAGCGCTAGATGGACTCAGCACAACAAGATCATCTGCATACATAATATGGTTCACTAGAGTACTACCAATCATGCATCCAGTATTACAGGCTCTCAGTCGCTTGGACAGATCATCAATATAAAGGTTAAAAAGAACTGGGGACATAATTCCACCTTGTCTGACACCATTGCTAACCCCAAATGGGGCTGAGACCCTATTGCCCCATTTGACTTGCATAGTCTGGTGGCCATACCAGTAGACCAGAATTCTCACAATGTATTTGGGCACCCCTCTTTGACTCAGTTTAACAAATAACTTCCTATGATTAACACGATCAAAGGCTTTAGAAGCATCAATGAAACACATAAGAACTGAGGAGTTATTACCTCTATATTTGTTGACAATTTCCTATACACAAGTCAGTGCCATGTTTAGCCTTAAAGCCAAACTGGTTATCTGTTGAGTTAATAAAGTCATCTAATCTGTCCAGCAGAATTCTTTCTAGGACTTTTGACAATATGCTGGCTAATGCTATGGGCCTATAGTTATCTAGGCTTCCCACTTTACCGGCTTTGTCCTTAATAACTGGCACCAACAGAACAGACAACATTGAGTCTGGTAACAAGCCATGACTCATAAAGGCAGTAAAGCAAATAGAAAGAAGAGGAGCTATCTTTACACTGGCATATTTAAGATGTTCAGCAGAAATATGATCTACACCACTGGCTTTGTTGTCTGACAGCTTGTTTATAGCTTGGCACACCTCATGTGGCATTATCACCATTGACTCATTGTTATCAATATCATCTACCCTATACAGTTCACTTTGGACACAGTTGAATAAGGTACTATAATGCTGTCGCCATAACTCCACAATGTTGTCTGTTCCGGATGTTCCGTCAACAGTGCATGGTAGAGATATTTTGCATTTATTAATAGCCCTCACTTCTTTCCAAAAATCCATAACATTGTTACTTAGCAGCTTCTTAGCCATGGAATCGGCCCTCATGGCTTGCTCATTTTTACAGATGAAGCGGATAGCATACTTGTATCTTGCATTAGTAAGCTTCTTGTACTCAAATACAGACCCTTGTCTGGGTCTGCCTGCCATAGCCCATGATTTGGTGGCTTCACAGGCTTCAGCATGATACTCAGCTACATACCTATTCCAGCCAGGCCTGATGTTATGAGTCTTATTGTTACTTTTGTAGTAAGGCTTACTGCCTTCATACAGAGCACTTACTATATCACTGTACATGGAGCAGATATCACTCCTATGCTTTGCATCCTTACAGTTAACATCACTACACATAATTGCATCTCTAGGTAGATGAATATTAGTTAAGGATGTATCCGTCTGAGCATAATAGGATGTAATGTCTTCCTTTGTAAGGGTTGACCAGTCTAGTTTTTCTGTTTGAGCACTATTTACATTTCTGGTTAGCCCAGGTAGATGTTCGACATTTATTGACATAGCAACAGGTATATGATCAGTCGTTGCTGTCCCATACAGAATGCTCATACACTCAAGTGAAGCATGAGCATCAGCTGTACTAATACAATGATCAAGCCATGACGTAGTATGCCAGGCCTCGCTAATGTAGGTATAACTATCTGCAGGCAAAAGCACCTTGCTTGACAATATAAAATTGTTATCGTGACAGAACTGAGCCATATGCTTGGCAAATAATGAGTTCCTGTCTGAGATATCTGCATTCATATCCCCAATGACATACACACAAGAAGAAGTATTGCTTTGAATAAAGGAATTAATGAAAGCAAGCCTATTTAGATATTCATCCTCATTCTGATGACATTCATAGGGTGTATACACATTTAGAATAATAAATTCCTTGTCATTGTGAGTAAACTGTATTGCAATGCACCAGTCGGCACAAAGCCTAACCACATTTATTGATGAATCAAGGTTCTTATTCCACAGGATAGCCACACCCCCTGATATCCTTCCTCTGACTATTCCCATGCCAAAGTCAGTAGTAGACTCCCCAGCCCCATGGAAATTATCATTGAAAGAGTTCAGTTTTTCCAAGTCTTGCTTCGCTAAAAATGTCTCTTGCATACATAGTATGTCACAGTTCTCCAGAAGGTGGTCAACTACAATGCGGCGAGCTTTATCCCCTGTGCTCTGGCCCATACGAAGGCCACGACAGTTGTACGACAAGACCCGAATAGTCATTTAGCGAGACAAGTGAGTGCCCATTGCACCAGCAGGCACACTCATTCCCCCCGCAGTAGGTGCAGTGTTTGAGCCGATAACTCCCGCTCTGCGCGGCTCATAATATCGCCGGACAAATGCCCCTTCTGGCCAGATCTCCGGATTGTACATTTCGCTGACCTCATTGCATTCAGCAGATACTTTAAATGAACCGTATCTACCGTGTATAGTGCCAATTTTGTGGCAACAGGCAACCTCACGACCAAGTTTTTCTTTAAGATACACAGACAACGTTTCAGCATCTTGGTCTGGTGAGAACTTGGAAGCAAAAACACTCACCAGCTTAGTCTTGATCACTTTGATGTTGCCCGCAGCTCCGGTGCCAACAATAGGCACGTTACCGGATTTATTTTTCCGCTCGGGAGCAACAGTGCGCAATCTTGGTTTATCAGCAGCCTTCTCTGAGGCATGACGTCGGCCTTTTTTCACAACATGACTCCACTTTGGAGAGCCTGGCAAAAACGTTGATCCACTGGGACTATCCATTGTTGTAACCCTCTCCACGTTCAGAGCAGAGGCCCCCGCCGCAGCCCTCACTCCGAAGCCCAAGTTTGAGGCTCCTGCCTGTGCTGCCCCCAGTGCTGTGCCGTCCAGGCGGGCCCGTCCACCGCCGCCGCATCTGAGCCATCAAGGCCCCGTGTCCGGTCAGTGGAGCGCTCTTGTGCACACGCGCGGCGATCGATCTCCACTGTGATAGCACGAAGATCTTCGCTTACATCAGCCTGTAGCTGCATTGCGTGCTTCATAGAGCAGACCTCAGAGCACAGCTGCTCCATTCTCCCAAGTAGGCTTGAGACATCCATGTTAGTAAATGTCACCGGTGGCAGTTCATCCAAGTAATAAGAAACAAATCTGGGAGTGTTTTCTCCACACTCGTTCATTACTTTAAGGCAACTTTTTATATTGTTGATGTCTTTCTTTTCCACTTTATGGGAAACGTTCCACTGTGTAGTTGGGCAAAGATCAAACAATACTTTCTTCAAGGATTCTATCCACTCAGAATCAAACGTGTTTGCAGCCAACAGGACGATCTCATCCTGGCTTAATGTCTTAATTTTTACAGCAAGGAAGTTAAGAAGCTCATCCTCCACAATAACTTTACCGTCAACCATAGTGTAGATCTCAGGTTTTACCCGAGACCGTCTGAGAGTCCGGCTAAAGACAGGAGCAACCGCGCTTCGTGGTGCAGTGTCCGCCATGAAGCAGCTTCTCAAACCTTTTGTCAGACAGCCTGTTCCTCTTTGGAGACAGTACCAGACTTCCCAGACTGAAGAGTCTCTCAACTGGTGCACTGGATGGGGTAGCTGCATTTAGCTTCAGACAAATTGCCTTTATTGTGGGAAACATTTTGAGAATCTCCATGCCTGTTTCGGCTGTTTTCAAGTAGGCCATTACCTCAGTTTCCACAGTGCTGAAGGTTTCATCGTCATCCTCAAAGCAAAAAAAGTCCTGCTCTTTGTCTTTGGAGGAGCTTGAGTCTGTTGGCGTTGTCGGAGACACAGGATTCCTGGCTGGTTGCTGCTCAGGGCCAGGGAGAAACTTGTGACACTCTGCTGCCAGGATTCCCTTGACCATCTCTTTCTTCCTCTGGTCTCTCACCCACCGTAACTTAAACTTGGGAAGTGTGACGGCTGCCAGCATTGCATCGTTGCTTTCCAAGACGGATGCAAATCGTTTTTTGATAGCCTGTAAAACATACACACAGTGACACAGACATTAGAATAAGTGAGATTCCCTTTTATTTATTCATTTTATTTGTGTACATTTCCATGAAAGCTGCACACCACCAGGTGATTTTGAACTATAGTTATGAGTTATTAAATCATTTAAACTAAAACTTTATTTAGCCAAAAAAAAGTATTACTATTTATTTCTGAGTTTATACATTTCAGTCAGTTTATCAATATGTTCAAGACTTATTGTGTCCCTTAAATAGAATGCATTGAAAACTACTTTTTGCACATTTCATCCATTTTCTTTGGCTATATTAGTGCTCTCTCTCAGCTAACAATATTAATGACATCTATTCTATAGTTAACAATTATACCACGTGTGCTGTAATAAAAATGAGTGGTGTGGTGTCCACTGATTACATGCAGTCTTTCTCTACAGTGAAGAGGGAAAACCAGATAATTACAAAAGTGTTGATGAATGTTTCTTACCTGAACTATGGCTTCAGGTAGGCCAGTTGCTACAGTCAGACTGTCTTTCATATCCAGGGTCTTTGACATTAATGTTTCTAGAGTGGGCAGGAGGGTGCCAAAGTAACAGTTGTCCTCTCCTTGCAGGATGTCCAGAGCAACTGTGAGTGGCTTCATTATGGCACAATATTCCTTCAGAAAATGAAGTTCCCTGTCGCTAATAGATTTTAGCTGCAAACGTTCAGAGATGGCACTCAAGTCAATCATAGGCATTTCAACAATTCTTGCCACAGCATCATAAAATGAATTCCATCTTGTAGTGCATGGCACAAGCAGCTTTTTGGTGAACACGTCGCTCACTATCTCTGAGGCCACTGTGGACCTGCTTGCCTTATTCCACAGTGCTGTGCACTTAGCTGTAGAGCTTCTGTAGATTCCTTTAGTCCCAGGATTTGAAAGGAGCCACTTCAGCACGTCAGCGCATGAAATTAAATTTAGTGTGTGAGATGCACATCTTTGGTGCGGAGGTAAAACAATCCCTTCCTCTGCGGCGGTGTTAAGCACGTCTGCAACGTCAGTGAAGATAACCTCTTCTTCATCATCGTCGTCAGAGAGCGATTCCGGTTGATACATGGCAAAGGCTTTCACAAAGTTAGAGCCGTTATCAGTAACCGTGGAGGTAACTTTTGTTGACACTCCATACAAAGAGTGAATGTGGTCAATCTCACTAGCAATAAGATCGTACGTGTGCCTACCCTTTATCCTTTTACAGGCCAACGCAGCTTTCTGGCGTTGTAAAGTGGTGGGGTTTATCCAGTGAGATGTTATCCCGAGGAAGCTTCTGTTGTGGACAGACCAAATGTCTGCGGTGGTCGAGATGTATTCCAGCCCCTCAAATGTTTTCTTTAGCTCGCTTTCCATTTTGGAATATTCTTTCTCCAGGTAGTTGGAAAACGTTTTGCGTCCCATATGCCGTGTGCCGCCCGGACATGGTATCATGCCAACTAGCTCCCTGAAAGCGGGTGACTCCACTGTAGAAATAGCCTGCACGTGTTCCACAACATACCGTGCAATGGCTTTATCCACTTTTTCCACTTTCACCTGGCTAGCAGTCCCTCGGTTGAAATCCAACCGCTGTTGCTTGGGTGGAGGTGGAGTGGCGTCGCCATCGGATGGCTCTGGGTCTGTGGTCTTAGCTACTAGCTTCGTCCCAGCATGTTGTTTCTGCAGATGTTTTAAAAGATTGGAATTGCTGTTTTGAGCAGTAGATAGGATCTTTGACCCGCCAAGACACAACTTACACTTAACTACCACGTTCTTTTCTTTATGCTCAAGTAAAATAGTGAGCATATCTCCATGCGGAGAAACTCGACTTGTGCTTCGCCGTCGCCATGATAGTATTGTTGGTAGGCTAACTAAACACAAACACGCCCACAGCGCGTCTCCGCATGTGACACAGGAAGTATTTAAGTACATTTACTCAAGTACTGTACTTAAGTACAGTTCTCATCTCTGTTCGCCTGGCTGTGTTGACTATATAAAAAAGCTTTCTCCAACTCTCTTTCAAAATGTCACGAGTTACATGAAGCGTGTCCTTCTTCCACCTGCGCTCAGCCTGCCGGCACTCACGCCTGGCAGCACGAGTGACGTCATTGAGCCAGGGTTCAGATTTAACTTTGGGGCGCATAAGTTTCAGGGGAGCAACAATGTCAAGACTCAAGAGCTCCAGTGCAGGAAGAGAGAAAGGCTGAGGTTAATAGCTCAGTGTCCATGGAGTCAGCGGACATAGTATCAGACTGTGTTAATTTAACAAAGGCAGGGGAGAAACTAGCAGCAGTGGAAGGTTTCATCATACGACCGTGACGGACAGGAGCGCATGATTTAAGACTATGACAATGCTTATGTGAAGGTGAGGTTGTGCACAACCTCACCTTCACATAAGCAACTCTCCCTCCCCACTACTGTCTGTGAAGCCAGGCCCGGACTGGCCATCGGGAGCACCGGGAGGTTTCCCGATGGCCTGGCCCGCTAAGTGGCCTGCTGGCCTGAGGATTTTTTTTATGTATGTATTGTGAACGCAACGCTGCGCAAATGTGGCCTCACAGAGGGTTGACTGGCTGTCTACATGATGTGGCCTGCCGACATGGCCACTTTCATACAGACCATACACTAATGCCCTCGATTGGTCTCTGTGTGTCATTCGAGCTTGGGAGGGTGTGTGTGTATGTGTGGCGCAAGTGAGCAAGAGAGAGAAAGCGCGCGCACCGGTTACGTGTAGGCTATTGTTGTTGTTAGCATCTGGCGCTAGCTAGCTGCGCTAACGGATATAAGGAGCTGTTTCAACAACAAGGTGGAGGGAGAGTCCTCTGCTGTCAGACTGAGAGACTGATAACTACAGCTCAGGTGAGGCAAAGGACTCTGCTGAGTGTTTAGATAGTTAACTTAGTTCTCAGTGGGTCTCAAACGGTTTGGTCACCATTCATGTAAACACATATTTCCATTTGAAGGGGGAGTGATTAGTAAAATATGCATGAATAATAATAAAAAAACGTTAACTAGGTGACTTTAAAAACTAAGCTAAAACTAGTCTTTGCTGCTGCCTCAAAGAGGAGAAGGGGGAGAGAGGTGAGGCTGGTTCAGGAGCCCAGACACACGCACAACTATAAATGAACCAAAAACAAATAAATAAACAAGTTTCAATGTTTTTTCATATTGGATATGGTATGTTATTGGTTATGGCCATGTTATTATGATTTTATGATTATTTAAATGTATACAGTTCTGTTTTATGTGGGTGTAGTCTCTTTATTTCCCCCTCAAAGTGAACCAGATTGATGCATTTAAGTCCAACATTTAAAAAAAATCTTAACAGGGGAGCATGCCCCCGGACCCCCCTATAGGATTTGAGGTCCACCTCCACTTAAAATATGTTCACATTAATAGGTTCCTAAATAGATTTGCACATTTGTTTAAATAGTAACCCATCTTCATATGTTTATTTTTTGGTAGTAGATTTAGAGGGCTATCACTACGGGCAGCAACGCTGTAAATAATCTAAATATTGACAAATAAATCCAGCAAAATGGCACAAAAAACTGGTAGTGGCCTGGCTGGGTGTATAATTCCCGGCCTGACTTATTGTCCCAGTCCGGCCCTGTGTGAAGCCTTCATACCTGTACAAAGTTTAAACCCTAGTACAACTGTTACACAACATATTGAGCATTTACATTTTACACTCAATGTTATCAGCATGTGTATCACTTTCCATGCTTAGTTCGTAGGGGGCTCTCTAGTTTTGCCTTGAATGCACTAGAGCTGTTCATACTATATTTATTAATATAATATGATAATATCTGTTCAATATCAATCTGTTATCTGTTCCAACCTATTGTTGCTGTGTGCAATAAAAGAGTTACATAACGATGCTTGGCAATGGTTATTATTATATATTATTATCATGGCCGTGGGAAGTAGGGGTGCTGAGGGTGCTGCAGCAGCCCCTGGTGGAGGACAGGGAATCTGCACGTCCACAAGATTAAATGGAAATATAATACAAAAAACACACATGTTCAGCCTTGATGTAACAACATTCATAATTAAGTAAAGATAACACCCTTTTCACCCCAGTTACATTTTCCATTTGCCCTGTAAGTGATGAAAGTGGAGGATGTTGGCTTATCAGGCGCCCGCAGCTCACAGCCAAAGGGCGAGTGAGCGTGGGAGCAAGAGAGAGAAAGGGTGCACCGCTACTGGCGGGGATTGTTGTTAGCTTCTGATGCGCAGAAGAAAAATCTGGCCCATCCTAATTTTTACAGGCCCACCCTAAAGTACATTTCTGGCTACGCTATGGTGCAGAGCATGGATGTATAATAAGAACGTGCAGAGGTATCATATACTAGGCAAACTTGACTTTCCTGTTTATCCGAATCTCAGTCCCCATACACGCATAAACAGTGAATCTGGCATTGATGCTGGGGATTTAGCCGAGTTATTTTCAATAGAGTCACTCGACTGGAGCAGAAAAGTCAACAGTGGCAATGGAAACAAACAGTGGCGGCCGGCCCATAGGGGCGCTAGGGGCGCCGCCCCACCTCTTGCCAGATACAAAATAAAAAATAAAAATAAAAATTAAATAAAAAAATATATATTTCAAAAAAATATATTTCAAAAAAAAATATATTTTATATTTTAATTTGTAATGAACAAGGTAAATATCATACAATTAGTATCACAAAAATGTATAATCTACAATACAATCTCGTTTAAAATTGTGTTACGATGTCTAAAGTTACTGATAAGTCACCTGTTTCCTGCCTGGCCTTGCCCATGGCATTAGTTTATCATTACGGGGCAGAGCCCCCGAGCGAAACAGCAGCAACCAGCAGGTTGCAAAAGTCTCAATAGTAAACTGTGCCGCCGAAACATAATTTCAGCCAATCAGCGCCGTCAAATATTTTGGTCACGTGGGCGCTCAGGTTGGCGCCCATGTTGCTTACGTGCGTTGACGTGATTTGTTTTTTAGACTCGTGAGTAACCAAGGTGACGCAGTATTTGGATGAGAATGGTGTGCAGGTGGAGTCGCCGGAGCCTCGGTCCGCCCAAGAGCTACTCTCCAATCCTTTTGAAAGGAGAAGTTTGGGAGATAAATTGATACTTAAAGACCTTGGACCGGACCAACCCGATTTGTATATATCACAGCAGGCTCGTGAAAAAGACAAAACGTATCAACAAGGCTTCTCACATGGCTAGCTGGATGCAAACAGGTAAATGCTATCTTTTGTTTCACATGCTTGCTCTTCAAACAGCCGGGGACAGATACGATCTGTTCAGAAACTAGACAAAAGTTAAACAAGTACAAACCACAGACTGTCTGTGTCATGGAGAATACAGTCGCTGGTTTATTTATGTCTGTAGGCCGTTGTTGTGAGTGTGTACGGTCGGAGCATATATAGCGTTAGCTTAGCCAAGCTCCATTCAGGGAACAAGCATTCTAAAAGGTTTTTCGCCTGCCATCTGTCTGCAGACTTGTCAAAGCATTAATTCATGGTTTTTACTAACCGGTATCAGTATGTTGTTACGTCGGCATCATTTAGAAACGTGTATTACAATTTAATCACGGTCAAATATGTTCATGTTGTTGTAGCTCCCGAGCCAGCGCGTCATGTTTGAATGATGCGAGTAAACACAGCTGACAGCTGCGGTGAAACTCGAGCGACTAAAAGCGATGCGATAGGAGCGTTTAGAGCGAAGCGAATATTCGCATCGCGTCCGGTCTGAACGCAGCATTAAAGCGAGCTCCACGCTGCACTGGAAACGCGCCATTACATCACCAGAAGTCCTAATTTAAGGGGTCATTTGTCCCAAAAAAAATTTTTTTACTCACTCTATCAATAGCCCCACCAAAAATATTTTCCACCAGCCGCCACTGGAAACAAAAGGTAAAGTTTAAGCTCATATGACTCCTGTTAATAAACTTAGGACAATAATGATTATTAAAATTGAATCTGAATTCAACTGTAATAATAAAACTATACTTTTCCTGAGTTATCAGCATTTGTTTGTTGCTGTATAATAAAAAAAAAAAATGGGGAAAAGGTTATTAGGCGTGATGGAAATTTCCAGATCTGCAGGGGATGTTCCAGTTTCTGTGAGGAGCTTGTAATCATAGTGTTTCACTGGATTTCGCTACACAATAAGGATAAGGTGCCTTGAATTACTCAGCTGTAAGATGCTGTTCTCGCTCATAGATGATTATTAATGCACTATATGTTTATTACCTGGCAAATGTAAGTTTGTGCATTCACTATTAATGTGTATAAAAAAACATCACTCGCTCATGTCACTAATTTTACTGAACTTGTCGGTAGATCTGAAGATATATGATTTAAACTCAAAGACAGGACAGTTTTTACTTTTCATTATGTACTGATATTGCCACCACACAAGCCATACTGCTTGTATAAGCTGGTATTTGACAGTCCTTTACAGCAGGATTTCCTGATGATAGATGTGTGTTTTAGTATAAAAATAAGTGAATTTTATGTTGCAATGACATTGTTGCCAAAGCTATACTTTTCATGCGAATAAACAGATCATGAACATGTTCTAGATTTATATAATGCATGTAAACGGGAAATTTGTTATATCTCTTACAGGGCAAACTAAGCACCCTAAGAGTTGAGGATTGTGTTAGTAGGTGGAAGAGTATTATCCAGTGACCCCAGTTTTAAAAGTACAGCTGGCAACATCATACTTGGCAAAAGGGTTTTTGAGACCAACAGAAGAACTGCCCAGAGTGTTGTGAGGCAGCGGGAGGTACATGGCAGACGGCTCACTGTGGTTGATACTCCAGGCTGGTGGTGCCACTACCCACGAGAAAACACCCCAGAGCTGGATCAAATAGAAATCAAGAACAGCGTCCATCTGTGTCCCCCCGGGCCTCACATATTTATTTTAGTCATTCCTTTAGAAGAAGCATTTCCTGACATTTTCAAGGAATCCCTTGAAGAGCACATGCAACTCTTCAATAAAGTCTTGGAGTCTTTGATCAAACCATTGTGCTGTTCACTGTAGATGATCCATGTAAAACAAGTTTAAAATACGACATCCCTTGCTGGCCAGCACTTCAGATGATTCTTCAACAATGTGGAAACCGAAAGCATGTTTTCAACATCAGCAACCATCAGGATAGGACTCAGGTCACAAGGCTTTTCCAGAAAATGGAGGCAATGGTTGCACAAAATGCTGCTGGTCACTGTTCTATTGATGCTGCTGATGGGAGTGCTCTGAGAGAGAAAATGGAAGCAATCGTTGAAAGAGCATCAAAGAGGTTTGCCGAAGTGCAGGCAAAAAGAAGGAAACTCCAAGCCCTGATTGAAGGTAAGTCAGAAATGTCTCTAATTGGATAAAAAAAATGCAGACAAATATGACGAAGATACCATTTTTTTATTCATTTATTTAACAGGGACAGTGCATATTAATGAACATTTCTGTAAATGTGCCAGAGTTAGCCAAGAGGCTTTTTTTCACCTGTAGTCCCTGGACAGATTTTAGTCGACCTAAAACACATTTCATTTTAAACAAGTAAATACAATACATTTAAAACATGCAACATACATTACTGGGAAATACAGAACATTAAAACAAAACAAAAGAACATGTTAAAACACAGGCAGTCGGTTGTAAGGAGCAGAAGATTAGGTCAGTGTTGGCAGAGCTGATTCCTCACTAACCATATTTTGAGTTTTGATTTAAATAAAGTGAATGTGGTCTGCACCTCTTGTTACCCTAGTTGCAGTTGTGCGTATGTTAATAAACTGTCTAAGAGGAGGTGAGGTAAGGCCGTTGACAATCTTGTAAAAAAGGCAAGCATTTGCATGTTTAATGAGGTTTTCCCAGCTTAGCAAGTTGTATCTTTTGAGTATTGGGCAGTGATGCGAAAAAACTGATTTTCTTTTGTCCAGTATTTTGAGTGTTTGTTTGTACAATGACTCCAGTGGTTTTAATGTTGTTGTACTGGCATGTGACCAGGTAGTTAAATAGTAGGTGATGTGTGAGAGAACCATAGAGTGTGTGTGTGTACATCAGAGATGCCTCAATTGACATGTAATCTCTGGTGAACCTAAAATTCGACAGACTGGATTTGACCCTATTACATATTTTTTTAACCTGAGCCTTGACATTGAGTGTTGAATCAATCATGACTCCAAGGTACTTGTATTGTGACACCACCTGTAGCCTCTCCCCTGATATAAAAACATCTGGCGCAACACAAGAGGACTTTGTTTTGGTGAAGAAGATGCATACTGTTTTACAAATATTTAGTTGCAAACAGCATTGTTCCAACCAAACTGTTACACGAACCATGGTGTTTGTCAGTTCATTAGCCACTTGTGTCATATTGCTTCCATGTACATATATTACAGTGTCATCTGCATACATTTGGATGTTTGTGTCAGGACATACAGATGGTAAATCATTTATATAGAGCGAAAATAGTAATGGTCCCAGGATTGAACCTTGTGGGACCCCTGTCGAAAGATGAAGGTCAACAGATTCATGATTTTGAACTCTCACATACTGAGATCGGTTAAACAAATAAGATTCTATCCATTTAAGTGTTTGTGAAGAAAAGTTAAAACTGGAAAGCTTAGATATGAGTATTTTATGATTAACAGTGTCAAAAGCCTTTTTTAGGTCAAGAAACACAGCTCCTACAACACCACCTTTATCCATTTTTGATTTGATTATCAATAGCCTTTTGACATTACAACGCAAATGATATTTGCAAAAGTCTTGATGGTCAACCTGACAATTACATAATGATGCACAAAACCTCAAGTCTGAATATTTTTTTATTCCACTTTGTCTCTAGGTGGCAAAACTCCCCCAACACATTTGAGGCTAGTGATGGTTGGTGCACAGTGGTCAGCCAAGAGCTCAGCAGGCAACACCATTCTAAGGAAATATGCGTTTCCTGTTACTCACACAAGAACAACTGTGTTCTGCAAAATAAACCACAGCGTGGTGGCAGACAGGCAGCTCACAGTGGTAGACTCTCCAGGCTGGTTATACAACAGCACCCTTCAGGAGCTCTCAGAGATGAATAAACTTGAAATAGAAAACAGCATGCATCTGTGCACTTCAGGACCCCACGTAGTGCTCCTTGTTGTGGGCCTGGCATCCGCGTTCAACACAACATACCAGAAAGCGGTCCAGGAGCACATGAGTCTGTTCACGGATTAAGTCTGGAAGCACACAATTGTTCGGTTTACCAGAGGTGACTGGCTGGGAGTGAAGACTGTGGAAGAGCGCATAGAGAGTGAGAAGGGTCTCCAGTGGCTTGTGGAGAAGTGTGGGAACATGTATCATGTCTTGGATAACAAAAACCACAGTGACGAGACTCAGGTAACGGAGCTCCTTGAGAAGATTGAAGAGATGTGGGCAGGAAACAAAGATGGTCCTTTTGAAGTCAACCTGGGCCGTGCTGAGCAGATGGAGGCAAGAAAAGAGGTTGCAGACAAGAAGGCAAAAAGGATTCGTCAGACGGCCCAAAGACAAGCAAGAATACTCAAAGAGTTGTTTCGAGGTAATCAAAAAACTAAATGTATGATTAATTTAGTTATTATTACTATTTCTAATTAAAAAAAACAACTCACATTTCCCAAGGGGAGACGAAGACGAACACTGACCATAGGATTGTACTTATCGGCCCGAAAGACTCTGGGAAGGGTATGGCAGGAAACATGATCCTTTTTGAAGAGCTGTTTGGCACAGCTCGGATGAAGAAGGTAACCAACCTCTACAGGTTTTTGGGGGGGAAACATCTGATTGTTGAAGTCTGTATTGGTTGTTATATTATTTTTGTTTGGTTACTTCTATGCAGGAATTCCAAGATCAGAGAAGAACCACAATGTGTGAGAAACATGAAAGCAATGTTGCCCGACGAAACATCACCGTGGTTGAGGCACCAAGCTGGTTTGCAGACGAGATCACACCCGACTGGCTCAAGACTGAAGTTCTGCGCAGCATCTCAATGTGTGCTCCTGGTCCTAATGCTTTTCTCTTGGTTGTACCCATTTTCAAAACCTTTGCAGAGAATGACTACAAAACAATGGTTGAGCTCTTGGTGCCATTCGGTGACAGTGTCTGGAGGCACTGCATGGTGCTGTTTACCTGGAGAAGACTGGCTCAAGGAAAGGTCCATTGAAGAGCACATTGCCACAGAAGGCGAACACCTGGAACAGCTGGTGGAAAAGTGTGGGTACAGATATCATGCCATGAACTGCAATCCTTATGGTTATTTTTGCTTTACCTATCATACAGCTGTTTGAGAAAATGTTTGACATGATAACACGAAACAAGGGCCAATACTTTGCCGCTGAAGACAAAATGGGGAACAAGCGAAAACAAACGCAATGGCAAGAAGAGTGGAACAGGAGGGAGCAGGAGCTAATCGACCGGATGTTGAAAGCTGTTGCACAAGAACCAGAAGAACCGATCGTACCATCTATGAAGATGAACGCAAGCATGGATGGAGCTTTGATATTACTCAGTTAATCTAGGAAATGTTTTAAAATTGTTTTAAAGTGTAAGATAGACCATATGGCCTGTCACGATAATAACATTATCGAATTATCGTATTAAATGTGGTTTTTGCCTCGATAACATTGTTGTTATGTTACCAATTTAACATATTGACCAGACCTTTATAATCTGAACACTATTAGCCCGTCGTACTGTATGTGGACATGACTTCAATCAGATTTTCTGTTACCAATTTATCGTACCATCAATAGACATGACCTTGATTATTTTAGTGCCATTGTCTCAACCTACGATGTAGCGAAATGTCTTTGATAATTTTTACATTAACGACTTATCATACATATGAATTTTTTTATTTTTTGTTGACGTCAATATTGTTTTGTTTACATGAGAATGGAATCATCACACATTTTAGACAACATGTTCAAAGATTTTCAATATTTTGGCATTGGTCATTTTTCATTGACATCCAGACCATTTCCAACAAAAGTAGTTAAACCATTCAAATTCTGTTTTCAGTGAGCGGAGATGTTCCCAGAGAAGTTGGGGGCACATTTTTGAGTCAAAGAGAACGTGCCAAAGTGACTGAATGGCTGAGCGTTAGATTTGGGGGCTCTGATGTCACCTCTGGGGTCGACAGCATGATTATTTCAGCCAGTGATGTGGAAATGTTGGACCAAAGCCTCCCAAAAGGCAGGCACTCTTTTTAGCACACACAAGCAGGTTGGTAACTATGGAAACAAAAGAGAAAAAGTGCACAGAAAGCACAGTTTTCCAAACGCTGACCCTGCCAGAAAATTGGTGATTATCCAGCTGTATTACTTTCTGATGCAGCCAATACTATGTATGTTATGTTCAATGTTCATTATTTAATGTGATTATGTAATCATGTCAATGCAGAGATTATATTTTTGGGTTTTCCCTGTAATAGTGTAAAAAAGCATGTTAAAGCATATCATGAATAGAAAACGTTAATTGTATGCAGAACATTAAATAATTTAAAGATTCAGAATTTCCCCCAAATATCAGTCTGGCAGGCGATACCGCAGCATCCGGACTAAAACCACCAGACTCAGGGACAGTTTCATCCCACAGGCCATAAGACTAAAACACCTGCACTTTGAAACAACATCCATAACATTCATCTGCATCTTAGAAATGATTTATCTAATATATCATATTCCAATCACTTATAGACTCTTATTGCTCTTATTGCACTTTTTCACAATTTTACTAATTTACTATTTTTACTTATTTACTTGCACTATTTTCAAGCAATCCAGCAATCCACCTATCTGTTTGTTAGAAATATCCCCACCTTTGTCAGTTGCATCATTCCAATTATGTACAAAGTAATGCATCAATGTATCCTACATATCCTACGATATCCTACTTTGTTATGGAACGCAAAGCAGAGTAGGGGGCTAGTACACCCTCCTGAGGGTCCGATTGTGGATGTCATGCGAGCATAACATGGTGAAAACAATCAGTCTAAATTAACAATCGGGACGGAAATGTTCGGATTTCCAAAGGGAGGTTCTGTGAATAAATAAAAAATCAAGAACCGAAATAATTGAACTATTCATATCTTAGACTGCACTGTAACTGTTATCTTTTAATGTTTATTTTATTAGCTTTTCTTTTTAATGACTGATTTTAAATGCCATTTTCTTAATGTCTTTCATTTTTTGTTTTTCTTTTAATGTTTCTTTTATTATCTTTTACTGTTTTTAAATGCCTTTATCTGAATGTCTTTCATTTTTGTAAAGCACCTTGAATTGCCTGGTGCTGAAAGGTGCTATATAAATAAACTTGCCTTGCCTTGCCTTACATTATTCTGAAATGGGCCATTCTATATAGGTAGGCTACTTTTTAGTTGGCTATAGATACTTGATTTATGATGCTAACACAGTTATTTTACGTTGATAACATTGAATAAAGGACCTTAACTTGAAATGAAGGATTTTTCAGTGTGGTATTGTCATTCTGTGGTATTACTTGCAACATATCTGAGTCGTTCTTTGGCCACTATATTTTTGTAAAGTCGTCTTTATATTAATGAATAATCATGTGTTTTGTTATGGAAGTAATTTTAAAAATAAATTGTACTATTGTTGTACACTTGAATATCTGCTTGCATTTATTTCCCCTAGACTTCTGCTCTCAGAGGTGGTTTATTACTAAAACCAATAATAATTTAATGCAGAGGTAAGTATTTAATATTATAAAAAGTATATATATATAATATACTCTTAAAGTTACAACTAGCCAAATGAGGGCAACCATAATGCTGATGTGGCTTATGATCATTGGTGGAAAGTTACTAAGTACATTTACTCAAGTAGGCTACTGTACTTAAGTACTTTTTTGACATTTTTGTACTTTATACTTGATCTCCACTACATTTCGGAGGTGAATATCATACCTTTTACTCCAGTACATTTATTTTAACGCTCACAGTTACTCGTTACTTTGTAAATATAAAAACACACATGCTGATATAGTATAATGCAGTAGTCCATTTTCAGTTACAACACTAAAATGCTCTTAAATGTGTAAGAAGTAAAAACATGATATAATTAAAACCCTCATAATAACATACTGTGAAAAGATGCATAAAGGAGTACTTTTACTGTTGAAACTTGAAGTACATTTAGCTGATAATACTGCTGTACTTTATATTATCCTGAATCAGGTCATTGAGCTGATGAGTAATTTTACTTTTTGTACTCGAATCACATTTTGATACAATTACTTTTATACTTTTACTGAAGTAGAACATTTAAATCAGGACTTTTACTTGTAGTGGACCATAATATTTGTACTTGTATTTAAGCAAATTATATTATTACTACTTGTTCCAAGGTTCCAACACTGATGATGATAACAGAGTAATACAAACGCGAAAGCACCTTACAGGCTTCCGTCGTTTCTCTCCGTTGTTTTCCTGTACCCGTTATTTTTTTTTACTTTTCGTCCCAGTGTTACGCAACTCCTGCTTTTCTGCTTTCTTTCCAGCACCTGTCTTCTGGTCGACATGTCGGAGTACAATGCGGTGCCTGCAGCGGGACCCGGGGACCCTCTGGGCGGGCAAACAGCTCTCGGGAACGGGGCAGGAGGCATCCAGAAAGATGTGTTCGCGGACGCAGTGCAGCGGGCCCGGCTGGTGAGGAGGAGGGAGGTGACAGCTGAGCTGGGGGAGGGCTAGCTTTCTGCTTAGCTTATGGGCTAATATTGTTAACACAGCATGATATATACTATTGATATTCTGAATTATCATGTATTTACGAATTGTTAATAGTTGTAAAAGTAAGCTAGTAATGTATGGCCACTGCTTGTCGTACATTAGCTGAAACACTGTCTGTGTGTTCCAACAAACCCAGTGTGTAAGTGACAGGGTGATAGGAAAATACAACTTGCAAGATTAGCTTAACAATTACCTAAATTCGAGTCAATACAAATACAACATTATGGGTTTGATGTTTATACTAACTGTGGGGGTGGTTTATATAAAACCCATGCAGGTATGATGGCAAACACCTGGTTGGCATAAAACATGCCAAGAAAAAAGGGCAACTTGTAAAATAACCAAAATCCAATCAACTAACTACTGTATATAGGCCTAGTCTTAATTATTTATTATGTTATTTTTAAGTGGATTTATATTTTTGTATTATTTGGGACTGTGAGAAGTGGCATTTCGATATCCCTGTTTGTATCACACACGGAAATTGACAATAAAGTGGATTTGATTTGACTTGACTTTAGACTTCATATTATTATCGTGGATGTCCCAGATCAGACAGATGGACAACTTCATTTATTTATATACTTTTTACATATTACTTTTGTACATTATAGTCCTGTCTATTCTTTACCTTCATATGTCTACTGAGAGCATTGCAAAAAAAACAAATCAATTCCTTGTTTGTGAAAAAATCCTTGGCATAAAAAAGGTTATTCTCTTCCAGACCTTAAGTCTGACATGCTCAGTCTCAAGTGTAGCTTATACTTGAGTTTTATCATGTTGGCACACTTGAAGGCAGGCACGTGCACACATATACATCAAAGTGGGCTTGAGCCCCTGCCCTTTTTCTTCCTCCAGAGAAAGTGCCCTTTTTATGGGGTGCTTTTTTTTCCATTTGTTTTTCTCCAATAAATTAATATATATCTACTGATGTTTGCACACAGTTTCCCTTTCCAAAAATATATTGATTGAATACAAAATAAAAATATCAGGTCGGGAGATTAGACTGTGAAGTTCCGATGCTCTCTCAACCCTCCCTCCCTACACTTCTCGCGCACAGCGGTGCGGACAGTCATCGGCAGTCACTTCAGACCGACAGGTAGCAGCACCTCCCACCTTAAAGTCCCATGTTAAGCCGGCTTTTCTTGGCTTGTTGTCTGAAGGTGAGTGGAGATGAACACATGACTAAACTGCCAGTGCGTCGAGTTTACAGCTAATTAGCCAAAAGACAAAAAAGTAAAGTAGGGTACAGCTAATGGATAAGTTA
This sequence comes from Pseudochaenichthys georgianus, assembly GCF_902827115.2. Lineage (NCBI taxonomy): Eukaryota > Metazoa > Chordata > Actinopteri > Perciformes > Channichthyidae > Pseudochaenichthys > Pseudochaenichthys georgianus. The sequence goes on from NC_047510.2 coordinate 25,662,051, forward strand.
GCTCAAGGTTTAGCTAAGGCCATTTATCATGGGCATACAGGCTAATGTAGGCCTACTGCACTTAAGGGGAGACACTACAGGTGAATACAGTACAATGTGTTGTAAATAACGTAATCACAATCACCACATTGATATGCAAATTAGGCGTTAACTAGGCCTAATTAAAATGCGCAAATTTGCATGTTACCAGGGCATTGCAGGTGAAAAGGATAAAAAACAACAACCTCACAACTTCCCCAGATAGTTACTTACGTCAAGTCAGTATTTACCCCGGAAATGTTATGTTTAAATGCAGATTAGCTTTATACCTATATTAATTCAGACCTAACGATCTTTTGCCTGCAATGTTCTGCCTTAAACAGTAACTTCATAATTTTGATTGTTTGTTGCTCATTTAATAACTATTAATTGTACTAGTTTGTTGTCTGCTCTTGTGCGTAGTGATTACTAAAGAAGACCATTGTCTCTGTGTTAGCTGATTATTTTTGTAGAATTCTGTTGAGTATTAAACAATTGCGTGAGTGTGAGGGTATTAAAATAAATTGGTCAGTATCTCAGAGATGTGCAACTATTTTTTACTTTTTGTTTTAAAACATTTTTTTATAAATTATTAGGGGAAGTGCCCTTTTTCTCACCTGAGCTCCTGCCCCCCAAAATGTCTGTGCACGTCCCTGCTTGAAGGGGAGGGTAGGACAATCTGTTTTTTTACAGCTCAATTGTCATGGTTACCTTTATTCTTTCTTTTCAGATTGCAGCAAAGATTGGAGTTGATGCTGGTCCTCCTCCCACGAACAACAACACTGCATCAGATGGCTTTCCCTTCACTGCACAGAAACGCCAGCTGGAGGATGCAGGTATTGGTCACCTCACTACTCAGTGCACAGTCTTCTTAATCAAAAGGTTTATTTTGTCACCCAATTGAATAAATACCTTTCTTACCTGTATTGTCTGTATTGCATGCGCCTGACAGATGAACCGGAGAGTAAAAAGCTGGCTGCTCAGAGTGACTTGGATTCAGCCAATGCATTGTGTGAGTGCATCCCTCTATTCAATGTTTCCTTTTTGCGCTGTGATAAAAAAAAAATATATATATAGCTGACACTATTTAGTAGAGACTTCCAGCTGTAATCTCTTTTTTTCTGTTTATGTCTCAGCTATTGGTGCACAACTGGCTGCTCTTGCACAACAAAGGTAGGATCTGATCATTTTCAGTTGTTTGTATGTATAAGTTTGAAACCTTTTTATAAATGTTGCCTGATTTATTGCCTCTTTTTCCCTGATTGTCATTCTTGCCTGCTGATAGTTCCAGGCCTGCCTCCAACACAGAGGAATACAGTGTCCCGGACAGCATGGTGGGACTCAGTGAGTTCAAACCAACTCAGTTTTACTTTTAGCACACAAAAAGATACGCTTTGAGAGTGTGACTCACTCACAACAAAGTTGTATCTCTCTTTGTCCACAGTTATTGGCCGTGAGGGTGAACAGATCAATAAGATTCAACAGGAGTCCGGTTGCAAGGTTCAGATAGCTCCAGGTACTGCTTTACTCATCCACTGGTTTACATTTTCACTATAGTTTACCTTTTTAATTTTAATATTGGTATTCTATGTGTGTGTGTCCAGACAGTGGAGGCCTTCCAGACAGGAGCGTGTCTCTCACAGGTTCCCAAGACTCCATACAGTAAGTATCAGACCTTATGAAAATAGGCTCACTTTTGTTTTGTTTATGTTACGTATGATGTTGGGTGGCCATGTATTTGTGAAATTTGTCCAAAAAAACCTGGCAAGAACATTGCTTAAAAATGAGATTGTTATCACTGATTTTATGTGACCCTGACTGCCATGAAAGGAGCCAATTAATAAACCATTTTTATTAATGTATCAAATTATTTCAAAAATAATGTCTGGCCAAGCTTTATATAAATTAGGCACTTAGTTTGAAGCCCTACGATGCTATTTGTAAATGGTTAACCTGTACAGACCTTAATTGCTTACTGTCAATGGCCGTTAGATCAGCTTGATTACAACATTTTGTAAAAAGGACGCAGAGTAACTGGTCAGCTCTTCCCTGGATAGGAATGCCCGGAGACTTTTGGAAGAGATCGTGTCTCGAGGGAGGGGTACGCCCCCTTCTTCTTATCACGAGTCCACCAACGGGCAGAGCGGCACGGTGCACGAGATGATGATCCCAGCAGGCAAGGCTGGGCTGGTCATTGGAAAGGGAGGAGAGACTATCAAACAGCTGCAGGTAAACTGCATTTTAGAAACTGTAACTACATTAAAGCATACATCCAGTATTCAATCATGATAATGCAGAATCGCGTGAAATCCAGGAGCGTGCAGGGGTGAAGATGATTCTGATCCAGGATGTCACTCAGGGACCCAACGTTGACAAGCCCCTACGCATCATCGGAGATCCCTATAAAGTCAAAGTACATTTATATAATCTTCTCATAAATGTCAACATAAATCTGTTGTGTCCAGTTGCCATGTAATGTCATCATCGTGTTTTCCTTTTCAGCAAGCCCAGGAGATGGTGCAGGACATCCTGAGGGAGAGGGACCACGGTGGCTTCAATGAAAGAAATGACTTCAGCGCCCGGATGGGAGGAGGCATGGATGTGAGTTTGTGTGAGACGGAGCAAAATAAGAAGTGGGATAAGTTGCCTTTGAACCAAATTGGTTTTAAAAAACGTCTGTTTTCCACATAGATTCCTATACCGAGACACTCAGTTGGTGTGGTTATCGGGCGCAATGGAGAGATGATCAAGAAAATCCAGAATGATGCCGGAGTTAGGATACAGTTCAAACAAGGTAGGAGTCAGGCCTTGAATTGACTTTAATGATTAATATGTTGATGTTGCTTTAACCGCACATAAATGTTCTAATCAATGTCAAGAGAACATGAAAGTTTGATGCCGATTTAATAAAAAAGGCACCTTTTTGGCTCTCATTGACCCTATACTTTTTTGTCTTTTAACGAATGATAAATGTAAATGAAAGACGTGGTGTCTTTATTTCACCAGAGCAATTACCTTGTCCCTTTTCTGTAAAAAGGGTTTACAGACAGCTGCTTGCATTGTGATGTTGCCCAATATCTGCTGAATCAGGCAAATCTCTCACTGGTTGCAAATCTGGTGTCATCTTGCTCTCTCTTTTTTATTGACTTAACATCCATTATTGTGTTGAACTGATTGTTCAATAATAGAGAAGATAGCCTTTACCTGGCCTGTGTGAGGTTTTGAGTTTAGGCACTTACATGGACCCTTCCACATAGGTCATTTGATAAAAACAAAAAAAAGAATACAGCTAAATGCAGATTTCAATCTTTCCTACAGATGATGGGACTGGTCCAGATAAGATCGCACACATCAGTGGCCCCCCTGACTGCTGCGACCACGCTTCTCAGATCATCAACGACCTGCTGCAGAGCATCAGGGTCCGGGATGAGGGACAGGGGGTAAATGTAATAAAGTATATTCCCAATCAATTGTGCATAATAGTAAACGTATGGCAGCAAGATGTAATAATCCTCAAGCATGCTTGCTAAAATACTGAGGCTTTCTCTCCGCTCCAACCACAGGGTCCCCCAGGTCCTCCAGGCATGCCTGCAGGCAACAGGGGTCGAGGTGGGGGTCAAGGCGGCTGGGGGCCCCCTGGAGGGGAAATTACCTTCTCTATTCCTGCCCACAAGTGTGGACTTGTGATTGGCCGGGGAGGAGAGAACGTTAAATCCATCAACCAGCAGACAGGGGCCTTTGTAGAAATCTGCAGACAACCGCCCCCCAACGGAGACCCCAACTTCAAGATCTTTATCATCCGGGGCTCGCCGCAGCAGATTGACCACGCCAAGCAGCTCATCGAGGAGAAGATTGAGGTACTTTCTATTTTAATTTGTACTTACACATAGGTAAATATGTCGGTTCTTCTTCATTTGGATTAATTAACATGTTTCAGATCCCCCTGTGTCCTGTGGGCCCGGGGCCAGGTGGACCAGGTCCTGGAGGTCCTGGAGGTCCAATGGGTCTCTACAACCCTGACCCATACAACCCTGGACCGCCTGGGGCGCCCGGACCACCACAGTGAGTAACAAGGACTATCATACAACTGTTTGTAAAGCTTCAGATATTAAAGTTCTCCGTACTGTAGTTACAACATGATTCTGTTCACTGGATTACAGAGAGGCCATGTATGAAATCCGTGCAAATCTGAAGGGGAAAATAAGCGAGGGGGCATCTTACCGGACTGAGAAGTAGCTGATTTGTATTCTGCAGCTGCATAAGAGATCAGTGGTGGTTTTATGTGCTGAAATCTCATGAATGAACCATTTTTGCTATTTGTTTAGCAGCCACCAAAGGCTAATGTTGTGGCTTCCTCTTTAACTTGTTTTAATAAATTGTTGATGGAAAATATAACCTGAAAAACATTTTGGTCAGAAGACTTAGTTTTCTTCTAAATTCAATAGTTTGTAAAGTTGCATTTCAGAGTATCATTTGTTTCCCTATCATGTCATAGTGATGCCAACCATTGCTCTTCTCCTCAGTGGTGGTCATCACCAGTACCCCCCTCAGGGCTGGAGCAACACCTACCAGCAGTGGCAGCCCCAGGCCCCCCATGACTCCAGTGAGTCACCGTTGACATCACTGCCTCTCCTGGTTTTGGGGGATCAATGTTTATTTTATGCTCTTTTTAGCATGTTGGCTGCTACAGTGCTTTCATCCCAGGCTATACGTTTTAACCGTCCTATTTTCAGATGAGTAATGCCTTTTTGTTTTCTAAGTCTAGGAAGGTGAACAGGAGTACTGATGGTAATGTTGTGATGAGATGTCTTGACGTTGAGCAGCAGCTAACCGTGTCTCTGTTTCCCCCCTGGTCTCCAAGCCCGGTCTCCAGGCCAGTAGCAGGACCTCACCCCCTCCACCCTGCATCTTTTCTAGGCATGGCAGCAGCCAATGACCCCAACGCAGCCTGGGCGGCCTACTACGCTCAGTACTACCATCAGCCGCCAGGGGGGGGTCCAGCCCAGAACCCCGCTACCCCGGCAGGAGGAGGGGCCCAACCTTCAGTGGCGCAGACCCAGCCTGCACAGACGCCCGGGGGCCAGCCAGACTACAGCAAGGCCTGGGAGGAGTACTACAAGCAGATGGGTGAGGCCGCAGAACAACTCCCTCTGGAGCTTTACCTGCTTTTCTATTGGTCCTGAAATGTTCTGCTGCTTTAAACCAGTCATCATCAACTTCAGCCGGGAGACTAAATACATAATGTTAATGGGTTTTATGTAACCCATACAACTTAGAAGGAATTCATTTTGTTAGGGATGATTGACCAACACCAAAAAGTAGTTACTAAATCAGCCTACTATCACCTAAAGAACATATCTTGGATTAAAAGACTAGATCTCGACTACTGCAATGGTGTCTTCACAGGTCTCACTAAAAAATGTATTAGAAAGCTGCAGCTGATTCAGAACGCCGCTGCTTGAGTCCTCACTAACACTAAGAAAGTGGATCACATCACTCCTGTTCTGAAGTCTTTACACTGGCTTCCTGTGTGTCAAAGAATAGATTTCAAAATACTGCTGCTGGTTTATAAAGCACTGAATGGTTTAGGCCCAAAATACATTTCTGACCTTCTGCTAAATTATGAACCATCCAGATCTCTCAGGTCTTCAGGGACTGGTCAGCTTTCTGTCCCCATAGTCAGAACTAAACATGGAGAAGCAGAGTTCAGTTATTATGCTCCACCAAATATCTGGAACCAACTCCCAGAAACCAGAAGACTTTTCTTTTTGCTGCTGCTTTTAATTGAACTATTCACATCTTAAACTGCACTGTAACTTTTATCCATGTATTTTTTCTTTTAATGTTTCTTTTATTAGCTTTTCTTTTTAAATGATTTTAAATGCCACTTTCTTAATGTCTTTCATATTTTGTAAAGCACTTTGAATTGCCTTGTGTTGAAAAGTGCTATATAAATAAACTTGCCTTGCCTTGCCAAATGTGGGTGTTTGACCCATTTTAACATTTGTCAGCTAAGCTAAGCGATAAGCGACTAGCCCAGACAACCCATAGCAGTAGTCAGGCCAAGGCAGGTGAAGCTGTAAGTGCCATCTTTTAGAACTAATGCAGGTCAAACTCAGCTCTCATTTTTTTCTAATTTCTTCACATGCTCAAATGAAACTTTTGACCTAATTCACTTTGGTTAAACAGTGAAAATATTAAACATTAATAGAATAAATCTGAATCTTATCCTTGGATTACATTACATTACATTGCATTTAGCTGACGCTTTTATCCAAAGCGACTTACAATAAGTACATTCGACCAGGAAGACACAACCTTGAAGAAAACAGAATCATATAAGAACATCAGGTTTCAAAGAGCCAATCGTTTCAAGTGCTACTCAACTGGCTTTAGATAAGCCAGTCCTTTATTAGTATATAAGTGCTCTGTTAGCAGTTCTTTGTTAGTCATTCTATCGCTCGAAGTGGAGTCGAAAGAGATGAGTTTTCAGTCTGCGCCGGAAGGTGTGTAAGCTTTCTGCGGTCCTGATTTCAATGGGGAGCTCATTCCACCATTTTGGAGCCAGGATAGCAAACCCACGTGTTTTTGCTGATGGGAACTTGGGTCCCCCTCGCAGCGAGGGTGCAGCGAGCCGTTTGGCTGATACAGAGCGTAGAGCACGTGCTGGGGTGTACGGTTTAACCATGTCCTGGATGTAGGAAGGGCCAGATCCATTCGCAGCATGGTACGCAAGTACCAGTGTCTTGAAGTGAATTCTAGCAGTTACCGGAAGCCAGTGAAGGGAGCGGAGGAGCGGCGTGGTGTGGGAACATTTTGGAAGGTTGAAGACCAGACGAGCCGCTGCATTCTGGATGAGCTGCAGAGGTCGGATGGCACATGCAGGTAGACCAGCCAGGAGGGAGTTGCAGTAGTCTAGGCGTGAGGTGACGAGAGCCTGGACCAGAACCTGCGTCGATTTCTGGGTCAGCTGGGGACGTATCTTCCTGATGTTGTAAAGCGTGTATCTGCAGCAGCGGGTTGTAGCAGCGATGTTTGCAGTAAACGACAGGTTGTTATCTAGGGTCACACCCAGATTCCTTGCAGTCTGAGTCGGGGAAACAACAGAGGGGCCGATGTTGATAGTTAGGTCAAGAGAGGGACAATCTTTTCCCGGAAGGAAAAGCACTTCAGTTTTGTCAAGGTTGAGCTTGAGATGATGAGCGGACATCCACTGAGAGATGTCAGCTAGACAAGCAGAGATGCGTGCGACGACCTGGGTCTCTGAGCGGGGAAAGGACAGAATTAATTGGGTGTCGTCAGCGTATCAGTGGTATGAAAAACCATGCGGGCTAATGACAGATCCGAGCGAGTTTGTGTACAGGGAGAAGAGGAGAGGACCAAGAACAGAGCCCTGAGGGACCCCTGTAGTTAATTGACAAGGGTCGGACTCAGACCCTCTCCAAGTCAATCAATCAATGTTTATTTATATAGCCCAATATCACAAATGTTACATTTGTCTCAGTGGTCTTCACAGTGTGTACAGAATATCAGTATGACAATACTGTAACCGCACCTACAAGTAACCCTGTAGGTGCGGTCTTTGAGGTATGAGGTGAGGAGGGAAAGTGCAGAGCCTGATACTCCAAGTTCTTGGAGAGTGTGAAGGAGGATCTGATGGTTCACCGTGTCGAATGCAGCAGACAGGTCCAACAGGATTGGCCAAATGTAGTTGATAATATCCCCCAAAACAATTTGTTGTTCAGCAGTGACATACAAAATACAAGATAAAACCACAAAAGCACATAAACACATCATACAAATAATAATAAACAAAAATAATATCCATGACATCCATTTTATTTTTGAAAATGTAATTAAAAATGTTTTGTTCATCTTTTTCAATATTTTATATATTACATTTCTGATCTGTGTTGCTTAGCATTAGTGTGCATCGAGTTGGTTTGAGTAAGATATCTTTTGTCACTTAAACATCAAAACCTGGTCAGAGATAATACGTGTTGATTTGTTGTTTCCTCAGGTGAACTTGTTCTTAAAGTGGAAGTGACTGTTATGGTGATGTGTCTCTTTTATCCCTCCTCCAGGCCAGGCAGGCGGCTCTGCACCTGGAGGAGCAGCGGGGGGGGCAGCGTCCACAGCGGGGGGGGAGCCGGACTACAGCGCTGCCTGGGCAGAGTACTACCGGCTGCAGGCGTCGTACTACGGACAGACCGGACAGCCAGCCGCTCCACAGCAGGGACAGGTCGGCACAGAGCGAGGCTTTCATCCTGTTTCTGTGGATCCTGCATCTGACACCGAGGTTTGCTTTCAATCCATCCGAAGTAAATACATTATTTTCTAAAATACAACGGATGTGCTTCCTTTCAACTTTTTGTATTTTAGACGCAGTGATGGCAGAAGGAATCAGGAAGACAGGATGAAGAAGACGACCCCGAATTTAAGTCCAGGATCCAGCCTGTTTATCTTTTATTTAGAGTGGAAGTGAAACCCTTCCTCACCACCGAACCACACGTGGAAACTTTCCAAATTAACATTGTCAACTGAACAAGCTTTCCAGTGCTTTGCAGCTGAGGCAAAGGACTGATATCCCGCCACACAGGTTCTCAACTACCTTTTAAATATATTTTATGAATGCCCTTATATATATAATCATCCTCATCTCCCTAGCTATCAGGTCTTATATCTTATTGTGTATCACCAGTCGTCCTTTTTTAAAGCTCATTTGATTTGCCCATTCTTTTTAATTGAATTATTTGACTCTTCTAGATTTAGTTAAGACTTTATTGGTATTTCTACATCTTGATTATTTTTCATTTGCTTATGAATGTGTTCATATGCAGCATTTTGTATAGCAAGTGTACAAATAGATTTGTAGTGTTGATTGGTGCATGTGGACTCACTATTCATTGCTGAAAGCTGCTAGAGATAGATGATGAAAACAACCCCCCCCCCCCCTTTATCTGCTAAGGACATGCAAGTTATGTGAAATAGTTTTAAATAGGGAGCGTCAATGACAGGTACTAGACTTAGTCCTGGAGTCCTTGAAGTTTGAAGGACAACGTTGTATAATGGCTCGTAGGTTGCAGGATGTATAGGCCGCACATCAGGTTATGCATCTTTGTTATGGCCTTTTAACTTCCATGCCATTAACACCCACCAGACCTTTTAAAACATACTGGGAGTGGGCACTCACCTTGAGGCAACTGCATACCTCATCCTAATTTGGAGCTCCTGACACCCTCTGTAGTTTTCATATATTCTAAAATAGTGTTATGTAAGGCTAAATTCACCTCACATTTGCATCATGCTGTGATTTTAATGCACGTTTTATACTTACTTTTTTCATGGATGCCAACGAGTATGTTTACATATTTTACTCTTCATTGTGCGTAACAGAATGAAATGTAGTCTTCCAATGTGTCTCACTTGAAGATATACATGTACATATATTCAGCAATATAAGGCTGTCGGTTTGGACTTACAGAGATGTATCAGGTATGTATTTTGAATGGCAGCTTTGACGCAGTGTTGCTATTGTTAATAGATGACCACCAGCAGCAATACTCTGAATTAAAATGGGGCAGATGTTGATTACTTTAAAGTGTGTGTTGAACATTTTGTTGTCATGTTTTTTACAAAGTGTATGCACTTAAAACATTGCCCACTGCTAGCAGATATAACTAAATCACATTTGAGACGAATCACCACTAGATGTCACCGTTAGCTTTTCTAAGAATAATCAAGTGTTACTAAATAGATTAAACCCATTTACAGAGAAAAATATTTTTAAAGATCTCGTTTTAAACTGAATTTGCAGCATTTTCAGTTTTCACACACTTACAGTCAACAACACTTTTGATCTTTTACTGTCTAAGGGCGTGTTTGTGGTTTCTGTTCCTGTAACTCTGTGTACTTTGCAGCAGAAGTGTGTGACAGTCTGAGGAAGTCAGTTTATGAAAAAAAGACTCCGATTTGGTAAAGCCACAAAGATTATAAAAACTGATGATCTGAGAGATATGACTGTAGTTACTGTTCAACAAATACACTTTCGTTAAACTAAAGGAAACAATTATCTACAAGAGAGCAATTTTAAAAATTCTTTAATTTATATCTTTAAAATTAAAAACATCTGAATTGCATTCTACCACCTCCAAAGGCACAGTCATACTTATAGCAGACCAAATTCATAAAACACTGCCACTGAACATCTTTTTTTCTCAATTGTTTTGTACATAACAAACAATGCACTATAAAAATTACTGAACATTTGCCTTACTAAACAATGGCCATTCTATTTGCTGTAGATGATATGTACTCAGCTGTGGTAACGTTAGACTCGTATATAAAGGTTGATGTGCTGGTTTGAGGCTGGCGATGCTTGTCGAAAACATGAACATCGCAGCTATTTAAAGACATTGTATTCATAAATCCAAAAATGACATGTTTACGACAACCAATCATGACGAACAGTGTTTAAGAATATGGATGTTTGAAGCAAAACAAAGCCATTGGCAGGAGGGCGGAAATGCAGCGAGATGAAAGCACAGTGGAGGGAGATGAGTGTCGGTGGAGGACTGTGCAGAAAGCAGATCTCACCTCTCACCACAGAGTGGTACGAGATGTTCGTACGACATCTGACACCTTCACCCCACCATTAAAGAAAAAGACTTCAAAGAAAGTGGAAAACATTTCAGATAACTCTGTCGGAGTTTTCAAGACAATAGTCGATATGTGCAAAGAGGCAGGGCCTTAGCCTGTTTGTGGAAAAGCCATCAGATATGATAGAGGATTAATAACTAAACTTAAAATCACAAATTAAGAAAGCACACAAAGGTTGCTTACAATGTGTGACATCACAGCACCATACACTGCACAAGAGGTTCACTTAGTGACAACAAAATTCAAAATAGTGAATAAATATACATCAGAATATTAGAATATATCAGCGTTCTTACTCAGGCACAGTCCCCCTTAAAACAAAGAAGGATCATTTTAAAACAATGGGAACAAAGCAAAGGTTTGGCACACATGGAAAAGAGAAATAAGGCAGGAGAATTATAAGTCAATGGAAAATGAGGCCATAGAGGAACTTATTGGATGAAAAGGAATGAAGTACTTAAAACATATAAATATGACACATACATACAGTACCTCTTCTCATGGAGCCACATGTTCAATAAAAAAGAGAGGATTTTTTTGCAGCAACTAATGGGAGCCCCGATTCCACAGCCGTAGATTTTTCTATACAAGTGTGAGTAGCAGCTGCGACAGGCACTCCAAGAACACAAGAACGTTTTTTTTCTTTATAGGCAAATTAAATAATACAGGTACTATTCACACTTCTCCCAAATGAACACCTTAAAAAATATATATATATACACAGAGGAAACAGTCAACAATTGGCATGACTCACAATCTCACACAACCAGACACACACCATCATAGAAAAGCATGTTCAGTCAGCCTCCAGAAGCAACAGCAGAGCAGTGTGACCCTCAGTGCTCCAACAGAAATAAACACATCAAACAAATATCCCAACCTCCCGCTGTCTCTCACTGATGTCCCTTTTTACGAACTACATGTAGCAATCGTTCACTGTTTAAGGTCGGCTTTGCACCCTCCTCCTGTAGAGATTACCTTTACACACGCACACACACATCACAGTATTTCGAAGACTACTTTGATACGGCAGTGACAGTTTCAGGAGGTGAGCGGATGTTTTGAGTTAGGAGACAGCGAGGCTACAGGTTGCAATGCAATGAGAGAGAACGGGAAAAAACATGCCTGGCAGTTTTACAGGTCAATACAACTGAGGGTTAACACATGCTCGTGTTGCTGCCTATGGAAGCCCATTCATGTCAATGTGATAAAAAAATTAATTCCTCATTATCAGAAACTTCCTCAAAATAATACTACCTGAAAAACAATGACAAAGTATATTTAAAAAATGACTTGGTTGAGATAGTATCTCAGAATAATAATTAAGTATTTCACCATAATGACATACTATCGCTAAACACAAAAAATGGTATCGCAATACCATGTCATACTATCTCTAATAGTAAGAAACGTCAGAGAAGGTTTCTTGTTCTTATTTTTTTTTTTATCTTATTATTCTGAGATACCAAGTCATTATTTGGAGATTTTTTTTGAGAGAGTGACTTTGAGGGTCTTTTTATTTCATCACATTGGCTCTATGGGTTTTGAAGACACGTCCTATTGCGGTGCCAACGATTGTGAATCGGGTCAATGGTGCCAACAGGTGGTTCTGCCATTCAGGCAACAGCAGTACTGAATGTTTTGATTGTGTGTGTGTGTGTGTGTGTGTGTGTGTGTGTGTGTGTGTGTGTGTGTGTGTGTGTGTGTGTGTGTGTGTGTGTGTGCGTGCGTGCGTAACCATTTACAGAATGCACACACACACATTTACAAGATCTATATACATGTGTGGAGTGTATAAATTAGTGGTTTTTGTACATCTGTGTGTGTGTGTGTGAGTGTGAGTGTGAGTGTGAGTGTGTGTGTGTGTGTGTGTGTGTGTGTGTGTGTGTGTGTGTGTGTGTGTGTGTGTGTGTGTGTGTGTGTGTGTGTGTGTGTGTGTGTGTGTGTGTGTGTGTGCATATTCACTACGATCGGCCCCAGCTAGTTGTGTGACTGTGTGCTCAGTCGTCAGCTGATCCGGTGCTGAACAGGACTCTCTGGTCCATTCGGGCCAGCTTGGAAGGCGGCTCCAGAGACTCGTCTCCTAGCACCCCCCCGTCTGAAGGAAGTGACAGCTCCTGACCTTCATCATCACTCTCCTCCTCCTCTTCCTCTTCCTCTTCTGGGATGGACAAAGGGAATTGAGTTAGTTATTAACACAGCTTGAGATTTGACGTAGGGCTGATCTGAATAGATCAAATGTTTAGGAGCTTTGTTTTTTATTGGTATTTTGGCACGGTTTCCGATAGAGAGTAGGCAGCTCTAATATTAGTCATTTGCGGCTGCATCGGGTTGTTTCTGACATGTGTGATTCAACCATTTCAAAAGAGCAGAGCACGTCCAAAAGTCAACATTTATTTAAAAAATAAGGAAAATGTGAAATTCAAAACATGTTTTTTACCAAGACAAATATTATGCTCTAAATCAGGGGTTCCCAACCTTTTTCCCCAAGAGCCCCCCCCCCAATTACTCCTGTTGGAAGTTGCGTCCCCCCCCCTTGTGTGTGTGTGTGTGTGTGTGTGTGGGGGGGGGGGGGGGCGCAACTTCGGTAATTAAAGTTTAAAAGTCTAAAAAATGCTACAACTACTGTCACAAACTGGACGAATGTTAATATTTTGTTAAAGGAGGACGAAAGCGTAATTAAGGAGCACTATTGGAGTGACTTTGATGGTTATTGGACTCAGGATGAATTCATTTGGATTCCCGCTGTATGAAGAAATTAAAGGACGGCACAAGTGGAAACAATTCACAAAGGGATTAAACTGTTTAAAACACATGCTCAAAGCAAACCGGATTTTGCCGATGTGTTTATGTGGATTAAAAAGTCGTAAATAATCTACAAAATGGAGGAGACCGATCTGATCGGAGCAACTGTGAAAAATAATCCAACTGAAACCGGCATGGACAATGACTATGTTTGAAAAATGCGCTTATCCAGAAAAGCCCGGTTTGGACACTTAACGCGCAGAAGAAACATTTCTAGAAAAAATTATGCATTTAGTCTTTTTATGCCTTCATTAGCTTGAATTTTTATTAAAATTAATGAATCAATTATTTTGTATACTTTATTGTAATGTAGAGACAAGGCTTTTAGCGACAATCATGTATTGTGTAACAATTATATGTAAAAAAATAATAATAAAGTCTAAATATGATATTAGGCCTCAAATCATCTGAGGCACCCCCTGCGATTTTCCCCAGGTTGGGAACCACTGCTCTAAATGGTTGATGTTAAGACTTTAAAATATCACAAAGGGAGGCATGCATCTGTATTTCAACCTAACTGTAATAAATCAAATAAATATATTAAATATATACTATAAATATAAAAAATGTTGTGTATTACCTTTGTCAGGATCCAGCTGGTTGAGCCCCCGGCCTAAACTGGCAAACTAATGGCAAAGGGGAAATGTGTTAGTATTATTTACATGGCTTATATTATTTATTTAGATTAGAATTAGAAGCATCTATTGTCATTATACAAGTACAACGAGAAGAGTAAAGCTAGTCCTTTTAAAAACAGGATAGACAACATACAACAAAGACACGCAGCATTCATATATACATAAAATAATAACAAAATAAAGTGCAGGAAATAATTCAATTAGTAGAGTATAGTAAATATGTATGTGTGGATGATACATTATATATATTGGACATGTATGGGTTGTTGCACAGGGGAGGAAGACTAGTGCAAGACTTCAGTGCCATGATTGCTCTGGGGAAGAAACTGTCTTTGAGTCTGTTTGTATTTATTTCATGTTTATGTGTTTGTGCGCTTTGGTACCTCTCCCATGACAGCGATGGGGGTCTCTCCTTTAGCCTGGGCCACTCTGTGCTCTATCAGGTAGTACATGTACTCATCGTACAGCAGGCGGATCAGGTGAAAGGAGCCGAAACTGGCTGCGCTCCTCAGGGTCAGATCTCTGATCACCATGGAGCTGGAGAACAGAGACAGGGGATTTAAGTCATCGGTACACCATATCACTTCTTCTTTTTCTTCTCAACCACCAACGGGAAGTGTGTCTTAGGGTTTCACTATGATAAAGTTCAACGAATAAGAGACTTAACTACTCTTTTACAACTAATGTTGGAACAATTCATATCCAGTCTTCCCGTATTTGCCATTAATGCATTCCTATATTGAAGATACAACTGATTTTTTGTTTGGACAGACGGGTACAGAGTCGTTATCATCCAACCAAACAAGTCACTATCGTAGTTCTTAGTTCACTATCTGTCTACAGTACTTATTAAGCTATAAACAAATATATACAAAAACATGTATGGAGCGTGCAGCCAGTGGAATTTAAAATCAAAATACTCTAAACATTCAGGAGCAGATATCGTGAAGTTTTTCATCGAGGTGGTGAAAAGATGGTTAAAAAAAGATGTAATTGTTTTTGGACGAGTCGACTGCAGCCCTGCATCTCTCTCTCTCTTTCTGTGCATGTTTTACTTTGAGTCTGGTTTTGGTCACCTGATTACCTCATGACTCCCTACGGCTGATAAATGTGAAAAACACAGACTTTCATCTTCAATGAGCAGCAGAGGATCTTGTCACCTAGGCTACACTACACAAGACAACACAGTGGAATATAAATGTCCAACGTCTCCCACCTGTAAAAGGACCACTTGAGCAGGAAGAGCTTGGCGGCTTTGGGGAAGGCGGGGCTCTGCTGGTAGGGCTTCAGGACCTGGGAGACCACCCCGTCCAGCCACGCTGCCCACTGCTCCAGGGAGTTCTGCTGCTGCAGGGTCAGCTTGAAGTCCTGCTCCAGCCGCTGCACCACGCGGTCCTCACACCGGCACACCCAGGAAGCCTGCTCCTGCACGGGGGGACACACACACACGTTACTGCGCATGGTAGTCACACACCTGGCACTAGTTGTCTTAAGAGAGCAGCAGGGTGACCTGATCTTCCGACTCAGGTTAAAGTCCTTGGGTGTTTTTCAATGTCGAGGACGCTTCCTTGGTAGGACATGTCTTCCGAGTCACTTCCTTCAGAAGCGATGCAAGAATCCTTCCTAGCCTCAGAAAACGAAGAATGGTGGAACAGGCTAACAGGTGAGCAAGTGTGCGTCATATGCGAGGCCCCGCCTTAAATGGAGAGCGATTTCCGCCAAAGATTTTGTAAATTGGTCCGTGTGCAAAGCATTGTGGGGATTTTAAGACCGCGGAGGATACACATGTGCAGCCTCGAAATTTCATGCAACGAAGGACGCCGGCCTCTGTAGAATTCCAAGGATCCTAGACATTGGAACAGTCCTTCGGCGGGATTCGATGACGTAGCATCCTTGAAATAGTGGCTCTGGAGGAGCCTTCCTCGACATTGAGAAACACCCCTAGTGTAAAGAAATACACTCTCTGCCTGACGGTATCATACAAACATTACATGTTATATGTTCTTGCCTTTTTCTTATCAACTTTAAGCCAATTTACTCATATTTTATTCTCAAATTAATTCACACAATAAGAGACAGTTTGATCATCTTCACCTGCCTTTGACAAATCATTTCCAGTACATATATAGATATTCATTTATATTTCTTACCTATTTTTTTGTATGTATTCCTTTATTTTTGTTGATTGTGTTTCAGCTCAATTTTGTGTTCTTACTGTTGTCATTTTAATTATGTAACCTTATGTTTGTTTTTGTACCTCTACTATCACATTTCTCCTTTTTTCACTATCTGGATTTGTATGCATTCCTTTGTGTGTGAAGATTAAAAAATGATTGTCTTTAATCCAGAAACTAAGGGTTCTGTTTCAATGTGAGCTCCATTCACTGGAGGCAGGAGAAAGACTTCTGAGAAAAAGCTTACATTTCCTGCGGGGGGAAGTCGCAGGAAACCCAGACTTAGGTAAACACACACGAAACCTCAAGCTGCTACAGAAACATGCAATCAAATGCAGGGAAACAAACACTGACATTTCTATGAGGTGACATGAACGCAGCAGAGACTAAACCAACCTGGACGTTAGCAAAGTCCACGCGGTTGAGGTCGGAGAGCATCTGGTTGATCTGGGCCGTGTTCTGCAGCACGGCGCGGGCCGCCTGGGCCAGGTGGTTCAGACTGGTGTAGCGACGCAGCGTCTGGGCAAACGCATTGGCTGAGGTCACCTGAGAGGTCACAAGGAGAGGAGGATGAAAGGACAGCAAATTAATACTTTACATAAAGCCACGGACACATATGAATATCTCTAGAAAAACCTAGAGGATGTTTGTTCAGCTCTGGCGTTGATGAGTAGACGGGGCATTTAATACGAACATGTTATCATAATCAAATAATAAAATGTAACAGCCCTATATTTCTCCTTGCATCTTCACTTTATCACAAAGCATTGTCCCATTAAGGAATGAGAAAAAAACGTAATGATGGGACTGCCTTCATAAGAGTTAGTTGTTTTTAATAGGCTATTTTCTTCTCATGATAATTTATATAATTTCCCTGGAAATGTAACAACATATTTTTTCATCACAGAGCAAATGATAGGATTGGATAGCATGTTGTGTAAAATCAGCTGTAGCCTGTTCACAAAACGGAAAACGGATGCATTTCCAAAAGCTTGCTCAATTGTATAACAAACTGTTTCTTCAGCAACTGCAAGCCAACTCAATTATACCTTGATACGGACCATTTCTTCTGGGATGTTCATCATGGCGTTGGTCAGCCAGCTCTCCAGGCTCTTGGCAAAGTTGCGGATGGCTTGAGTTAAGGCACCTAGGGGCAGCGAGAGAGAAAGGGGGTAATAGACTTTAATTCTGGTCCATTTATTTGATCTTCCCTGAGGATGTACCAGGAAAAAAGATGTTCAAATATCTGGTATTACAGAGTTCAAGTAAGGTAGGCTGTGGCTTAGTGGGTAGTGTGCTGGACATCGAATCAGGGTGCAGCAAGTTCGAGTCCCACTGCAGTCAGAATGTTGTTGTGTCCCTGGACAAGACACTTCACCCCAAGTTGCTCCTGTGGGGATTACCCACGGTACTGAATGTATGCAAGTCGCTTTGGATAAAAGTGTCTAACAAATGACATGTAATGTAATACAATTCAAATGTTCAGACTAAAATTGAAACAGAAAGAAGTCATTAACACCTCTGACTCAGAGGAGTTGGTATCTAATCAGGAAAAAAAAGACGTGCTCTACTAAAGAGCCAGGTCATCATTCCAATGTCTAATCCAGACACAATAATGTTGTCACAGAAATGTAGTATTTTCTAATAGCTGAATATGGCACTGTGGGTAAATGTAGTTCTGTATAGGCATCTACTGAAGGTTAGGATCTTTCATTAGTCTGGCTGGCAGAGAACTATCTGCTCCATAGCTTCTCTAGGACTTCAAATCACACTGTACATTTGACATTTACATTCAATTTAATATTTAATATTCCATGCCTCACATACTTATGTAAATATAATAACTTGCTTTATATTTTGTTACTGTACATTTGTAATTCGACATGTATATTTTCTACTTTCGTGTTTATTTCTAGTCTTTTAATTTGTATTGTACAATGTCATGTCTTTTTATGCTGCTGCAACACAAAAGAAATCCCAAATTGGGATCAATAAAGTACTTCTTATCTTATCTTAAATCTAAGGAAATATTTACTATAACAAACGTTTTCTGTGCAGTCACTTTTGTGGTTAAACTATGATCATATGATATTTTGGTACATGTATACCACTGCACCGTGTTGAATTTGACCGTGCATGTAGGGCTGCTCGATTATGGCAAAAATCATAATCTCGATTATTTAACAGCATGTGTTTAACAGTTGATTACCCTGAAATTTAAATATAATTCAACTGAAAAAAAAATTAAATAAAGTAAATAATAATCGTTTTATTTCGATTATGTTGTTTTCATAATCGTTGCAAGCCAAAATCGTAATTGCGATTCAAATACGACTAATTGAGCAGCCCTACGTGCATGACTATCATTCCTGCAGAGCCTTACTGGGGATGGGCCTGAGGACGTCTGGGATGAGGATCTCCACCAGGGCCTGGTACAGGCTGTTGTCACAGTCCCGGCTCCAGCGCAGCACCGGGTCGTACTTACACAGCACCACCAGGCAGGACTTAGGCAGCCGCTTCTCAGACTCGTCATGACTGCCAACACACATATATTCCAGCTTAAGTTATCAGCATGCTGTATAACATGGTACTGCTTTTGTTTTGGACTCAAATGTTTGTCTTGAGCACTCACACAGCCAACGTGGCGTCTCCCGCCTGACTCTGGCTGAACCTCCAGAAGGTTTTCCACAGAGTTTCCACCAGAGTGAACTGCAGGTTGACCATCACATCAAGAATAGCCTAAAAAAACAAAGAGGAAACACGCTGCACGTCAGTGACTGATAATAAATGACTGAGCACAAACAGATGATCACAGGATCAGTTGGAAAGACACAGAATGACAACATATATTTTTATTTTCTCCTCATAGCATTGTGAAGCACCTTGAGATGACGTTGTTTTTAAATTGTGCTATATAAATTAAATGTATTATTATTATTATTATTATATAAATGTATACATGTTTTTATACATATGTTTTATACCGTTTCCCGATCTCTCTGTCTGTACACACAAACTTAGATTGACAATAAAGTTGACTTTGACTTAGTATAATTATTACAATGTATTAACTACCTAACATCTCTTCTCTCATTTCAATCTAATTATCGGAATAAACTGCAAACGTCCCTCAACCTAGAGTCTTGCATTTTAAAGTGTTCATGTTTCTTGTACGTTTTTTAATTCCTTATGATTGTGTAGTTGTGTTGTTTCTGTTATTATGTTTGTGTTCTTGTGAATGTTTGTTTTCCACGTCTTTCTTGGAAAAGAGATCTTAATCTCAGTGAGACGGCTTGAATAAATAAAGATACAAATAAATGAATAGACCGTACTTAATAATATTGGGTATTTTTTAACCTATCTTCTTCCTCAGCTGTCCAACAACATGTCCTTTCATGTTCCAGTTCCTATAGTCCTAACCCAGAGGTTACAGTAGGTCGTTTCACTTAAAGTAGTCCTCCACAATCTCACAAACATCTAGATGAGCGGGAAACTCATAAATACTCAATGGGAGCTTCATTCAGTTACCTCACAGTGCTCTCTGTACAGCAGCTGAAAGCTCTTGATGTGCTCCAGCTCGATTCCCTCAGGCAGAGACTTCCCCTGCAGGTCGATGTCTGGGAACTCTGGGAGGGCTCGGGATGCATCTGGAACAAAAGAGCACTGGATACTCAAAGAGAAATCACATCAGAGCAGTACATAATACTGTCTTATATGTCGTTATTGTACTTCCAGCCCGTGTATTTGCTCGTGCACTCACCTAGGAACTGCTGGTACTGCTGGACCTGGGTGCTGATGTCCACCTGGCCGGCCCCTTGCTGCTGCTGCTGCTGCTGCTGGCCAGCTCCTGCTGCCGCGCCGTTAGTCATTCCCTCGACTTTATGCACAGGCTTCAACCTGATAGGTACAAACATTAAGTTAATAGGATGAGGCAGATTAAATATTCTGATCTACACAAAGAAGATGAATACCAAAGCCAGACTGAGACAGAGGAAAAATAAATGTACAAAGGAAATTGATTCATGTGTACAAATTATAGATGGAAGGAAATGGTTACAGTGGTGAAATAATAATCGGAAGATGCCAAAGTATGGGAGACTTAAACTTGTGTGGTTCCAGAAGCAGTCTGGTTGTCTATGAGAAAATGATCCTACTTCTGCTTGGTTTATTACCTAAATTACACTTTTTCTGGATTAGTTTCTGGTCTCAATGGCTAGTTTCGAGTCTCCTTCGATAAAGCAGGATGGTGATTTTCTAAATGATAGTAAGATTTATGCCAAAAAGACAATAAAGCAGCATATTCTGTAGAGCATGGCAACTTTGTGATTGAGAGGTCACTATCAAGGAGATGTGCAGATTGGGTGCTCTCCATGCTTCCCTCTTACAACTTTCACTTCTGATTTAAAAAGGCTTATATACAGTCAATGTTATGGATGATTATTGTATGTGTGTACAGTACCTTTGTTTCTGTGAGAATGGCTGCTGCCTCATGGCCAGATGTTGCTGATCTTCCATCAGACGAAGAAGAGAAGAGCCTGCCTTGATCCTCAGCCCATAGTAGTGGTATTTAGAATTACCCCTGTTGGGAGCGGATACAAAGTGTGTTACATAGAATTGGAGACACATATGTCTTTCTATACTGAGTAGTAGATATGAGCGGAGAGAGGGTTTATGTTGTCGATATCAACCTGTTGTAACTCTTCCAAAGCCACACATTTTAGAGTCTTACAAACATTTGAAGTATTATTTAAAATCCTAACCTTCAAAAAAATATTGGATTTCTTAATTAAACCCATTCTACCAAACATTTTTCAAAAGCCAATCTGATTTGCTCATCTCCTCTACTTTATAAAACTCACTCACCCACACACATGCTGTCTGTCCTTCTCTCCACCCACATTTCTTCCTACACTACGCCAACATTTTGTATTGCTCCATCTATCGATTTGACTAAAGAATCCTCCAATGTTCATGTGCTTGGGTGTCCATTAATTAGGCATGATATTGATATGTGTCTCATGTCTTTTATACCTGATTTTGGAAGTCTGAGGACCTTTCTTACCGTGTGCCGAGGCGTCGTGTGCGTAGCCCCATGAACACAGATCTAATGAGTTTCCCGAAGGAGGCAGCATTGACAGGCTCCAGTTTCTGCTCCTGGCAGTGCAGCAGATAGTGGCAGTAGAGCGTGGATCGTGGCAGACTCACTCCTTCAGCTGTCTCATAGTTGTCCAGCAACCACTGTACCTGACACGCAGGCATAGAAAAAAGAAAACAGCTGGTGCAGTTAGCAAACCAGTAGATACAAACACACCACAACATGCAATAACAGGCACTCTTAATTGCAAAGGCACATTTTTAAAGTTTAAAATACATAACATGCACACACATATTTATAATCAAATAATGACACAAACACAAACCAATCAATTGACATTTGGAAATGCGTGCCGTGGCATACGTTTTTGGTATGCAATGAATGAATGACCTGCAATATGTATGGGATGTTGCCGAACATAGGTAAGTGACCATTATCATGCGGGCTTCAATAGGATGAATCTGGGATGAACAATTGAGTGTAAGGGCATTTCAGGCAAATTCAAAATGGCCCTCGTCACATGCACTGTGATGATATGAAAATGATGAGGCCATGGTTTTGTTTTCTCTCAGGAAGACACCACAGTTAAAAAGACTGTATGCTTATAAAATATTTATTAAGGTCCTTATTGGGACTGTATCATCCTCTTTTTACCATCAGCACTCTAACAGCACGATGATCAAAGCTTCATTGTAAACCTCAGTAGAAGCTCGAATGTTAGATTGCTGCTCCACCGCCCCCGTCTGCCTGCCTCTCTTTGTGTGCAGCAGGCAGGAGGGCAGTGTTTTGACCGCAGTGAAAATGTTGTGTTTGGCTAAATGCCAACAAATATGGATTGAAGCAAAAATATTTCATTAGAAAAAGTTGGACTTTTGGAATCCTAGGCAATCACCACTGGAATATAATAGTGCCAACAGTGTAATACTAATATTATGAATGTCAGATTATTTTTATCTGCAAAAATGTGCTGAAATCAAACAAAAAGGCATGTTGTAAATAAAATAAAAAGTGTGCAGCATTCGAGTGTTTGATCAATTAAGCACCTTTTTGGTACATCTCGAGTCCAAATCTCAATTTTTTTAATTGTGCTTTCGACTGAACAAAACTTTGACATCATCAGTATGCCCAAGCAAAGGGTTGTGTGGATGAGAACAAAATAAGAAAATGTCTGCGCTTGGCGCCTCTGCATACCTTCTTGTCTGCCGACGGCACGCTACCCTCCTCGCCCTCTGTAATACTCACAGTGGCTGGAGAGGTGCGGGCGGTGTGAGAGTAGCTCTGACTGTTGCCAGCTGTCCCTGTGCTACTGCTGCCCAGCATGTACCCCCCCTGGATCACATAGCTGCCTGCTGCGCCACCGTTGGTTCCTGCCCCATCCCCTGCCCCATTGGTGGTGCCACCTGTGGTCACCACTGTGGCCCCTCCCCCTGCTGCACTGGTGGGCTGGGCAACAAACATGGACACCCCCCCTGTTGTGCCAGCAGTCACAGAGACGGTTAGAGGTGTGCCAGGGGAGGCCTGTGAGACAGAAGCTGTCTGACTGTCATAATACTGGGCAGCTGTGGTCTGGGTGTACAGCGGCGTGTCAGTGTAGGGAAAGGCGCTCGACCGGCTGGATGAAAGACATACAGACAAATACTTTTAGAAGCATAGTAAACTGGTGGACAAATTAAAACATGTAAGTACAGTTCAGACCAGTTTGACCATTATCTTTAGATCGTTGCAGGGAAAAGTTGCAGCAGTGTCAACAGGCCTGTCCCGACCAGCTGATGGTGTCACCATGATTCAGCTAGTCCAGTCAACAGTAGATTGGTTTTAGAACGTATGGCAGGTAACCTTTTACAGCAAATGTTCTAATAATAAATCAGCAAATCAGCTCACAGTAAAGTCTGCTAGTCAGGTAGGTAGCAAATGGCATAGTTCTGGACAGAATTGTTACTGGAATCTACAAAAAAGGTGTTCTCCTGTCCCATGGTCATGGCATTATTACCATAAACCCCCTAGGTATGTAAACACCAATGGATAGCTCCAAATGTTTTACCATCTTGTTCTTTTCATTATTCTTTATTTGTATTACTATGCAACTTAAGCAAGTATCTCACTATCATTATCTATTTTTTTACACTTTGTTTGGCTTAAAAAATTCTGTCTGTACATGCACTAGATAATAATGGACCCAAATATATACTAACATAGTGCTTGTTGTGTAGTTGGTCTCTTCTCCTTCCACATACTGCACTTGATTGGCGTACACATGTTGCACGGGCACTGGTGTGAGCTGCTGCTGAACCTTAAGAGTGAGCACACACAAACACACACAAAAATCCCATAAATATTTGCCCTTTTAGTTCAAACATATCAATTAATACAAAATTAATTTCTTAGTTTCAGACAGCCTCTCTGTTCCCTTAACTACACAGCAGTGTCCCTGACCTACTTGGAAAGTGGCAGTTGTAGTCTGCAGTGGTGGCTGATATGGGCCTGAGTTTGTGATTGCAGGTTGGGCTCCTATCTCTTTCTCCGCAGCCACAGAGAGCCAGTACAGTGATTGGTAATACTGAAGGAGCTCCAAGGGAAGGTAGAGGGGTGTGCCGCAGCATTCTCTCATGTAGTCTGCTGAAGCCTCGGCCTGGAACTCTTGCTGTCCTATCTCATGTTGCTGCAGACATTCTTCAAGATCCCTATCCCTGACTAATGCTGTCAGCACGGTGCTAGGGAGGAACTGAGGCAGAGGCAGGTTCCACCAAAGATGTGATAAGTTGACTAATACTAAGCCAAAATGTGAGGAAAGTTTTGATGTCACATGTGATCAACTTTCGAAGTGAAAGCTATGAGAAGTGTGTTTGTTTGTATTCCATTGTAATATTTGTCACTGACAGTACACATTATTGTCCTATTTATCACCAATGATGAGTTGTGTTACTGTGTGTGTTTGACTTACCTCCTGGCCGATATGAACAGGTTGCAGGCTGGTGACACTGAGCTGTGTACCAGGCTCAGTCTTGGCTATCTGAGAAGTAGCCTGCACCACAGATCTCTGCAGAGATAAACATACTATATAGTTTTAAGAGTGAAGGACATATTAATTTGTTGTTGTGTTATAATGTGTATTATTGTGATACTATAGTTATATTATAGTATTATTATTTTACCTGTTGGGCTGACTGAACCTGTTGAACAACCTGCGTGGGAACTCCTGTTTGCACCACAGCTGGGGGGGGGCTAGAGTCCGACATGCTGTCACAGGAGTGAAGGGAGCCCTCTGAGAGACATAGAGGGAATGTTAATACATTCAAATTTGATACATGATTTAACTTTGAATGAAGCTGTTGATATAATTCAATGTTTTTAGGTTTACATTTCGTTCATTTCTCCATTCAGGCAAAAGTATCCATAACAGTTGTCCTTGTTATTGTGTAGTGGTGTTGAATCTGTCTGTGTTGTTTCTGTACTTGTGAATGTGTTTTGTTCTCATGTCTTTCTTAGAAAATAGATCTTAATCTCAATGAAACCATCTGATTAAACAAAGAATAAATAAATATGACAAGAAATGTTATAGAAAGACAACTATAGTGCCTTGACTGACTGCCCTTAGGAACATAAGGTGTTATTCAATTTGATAAGTTTTGATTCTTTAAAATACATGTGTTTACACATATTTCTTCAATAATATTTTATATTAATAAACGTTTTTAAGCTGCTCCTTTTTTATGAGGAGTAACCATTAAAATGTGGATTAATACCGTAAGGTGCAGACCCTGAACTGGCCCAGTTTCAGACTTACCTGTGACTGTAACAACAATGTACTGAGGGGTGCTTTGAGCATTTCCAGACTGTGAGGGGGAGCCCTGGATCTCTGCGGTCACGTATTGTGTCTGAGGAGGCTGGGCTTGAGCGTTGGACTGGGCTTGGGAACCATCTGCAGGCTCCGGAGAGCTGATGGAGAGGGCTTGATCAGGGGGAGTAGTTTGGCCCGTTTGTGTGAGAACAGTGGGAGCGGCCACAGCGGTCTGAATCTCAGCCAGAAACTGCGGGGAGGTTGCAGGGGTAGAACTGGCGTCAGGTTGCCCCGATGTGATGGTTACTACGGCCCCCTGGGGTTGGGCTGCTGGCTGGATCTCACCTACGTAGCCTGAGGTGGCCATTGCAGGAACTGGGAATCACCCTAGAAAAAAGAAACAGGCATTAACTGCTATCAATAAGGGAGGATCAGAATGTTCCAGACTGAAAACCGGGACTGGAACGGTTTATTTCCTATTTGGTCAGAATAGCTAGATGTAAGTTTGTATTCCAATCCACCATATAATCATTCAGACAGACATGGGGCAGGGGACAGAGAGCTAGTAAGAGTTTCAAAGGAAAGAGGGATACAATTTCAGACTTTTGGAGAGGAGATCAGAAGAAACTGTAGTGAATTACAGCTGCTTGTATTCGCTTAACTTTGAAATGTTTAACAAGTAGTATTGAGTCATTCATTCATATTTTGGAGTCAGGGGTCCATCTTGTAAAATGACATTGATGACAATACTTGAACATTTTATGTTGGTTGCACAAATGTATAAATAGTTTGGGAAAATAGAGATCAACATCAGATGCTCCTTATTCCTTTTCTAAGAACTACTGTAGCTGACCTGTTGGTGGAGCAGCTGATGTGGAAATGTGGGGGAGGAGCATTGACGGTAACAGGCATTTCGGTTTCTCATTACCTGTAATGTGATCACACATCCTATGGCCATTGAACACAGGCACTACTGTGTGGGAAAATCCCTTACACGGTTGAACTAATACTGCAATGCATTCTGTTGCAAATGAGTTTTGTCACACACATTTACGAGGAGATCACATTCTTGGCCTTAATTTGTGTATTTGTGACGTATACAATATAATTGATACTATTTTACACCCCTCCTGCCTTTTTTTATCGTTGTTTAATCGACTGAAGACCGATGGGGAGGTTTATAATGACCTAAATCTGTGTCTACAAATGTGTTTTTTAGTGCTGATGTTAATAGCCAATCTTTAACACTCAGATAGCAGTTCAGTAAAACAACAAGTTAAACTGAAATCGGACATGCAGAGCACCTGCAAAACGTCTTCCTTCACCACGCCCCTCGGATATGAAATGTCCGACACCTGCCTCTAGCTTTCTACTTTATTATCGATATTTCTCCAACAGCTATTTTTCTAAATCTGCTTCCAAATAAACACTAAACCCAATCTAGATATACTTTTAACTTGCCTGTCCGAATTTGAACTACCTTTTGGGTAGGCAACGTCATGTACACAGGGACAAGGTTTTATGCCGGTTTACTGGGAAAAAAAACATCCCGTATTACACAGCCATAGAATGCACGTACATTTCATTATCGTACAAAAACAGTGTTACAAGTTACTGCTACGTGTTGTGGTTAATTGTAAGCAGTAACAAGCACAAGTCTGTCGTGACAGACCTAGCTTTCCAGCAAGGTAACACAGACAGCAAGCTAACTGGTCTCTACAACAACCGCCATTTTGTGCCTTTTGCATTTGACATCGCCATAACAACGGCCTGCTTGAGTATGCATCTGTGGCTGCGTCGTCATGGCAAGCTCAATCCAGTGTCACTCGAATGAGTAGCGGAAAGGAACTACCCCGTTCAAGAAACGGACTCGCATTATTATCAATACGACGGCTAGCTTTCAGGCTAACTTCAGCTAACACTAGGAGGCAGTTGCCTGTTATGGCTACTGAAACAACAAGGGAAATAGCAATAGCACAATTCAGTTGAAGCAATATTGGACATAAAATATTCTATATGTAAAGAGCTTCACCTCTGTATCCACGTGTGTATTTCCCACCGGTAAATTGTCTTCTTTTATTTTTATGGCGGATTCAGTTGTTGTTGTTGTTGATTCTCGTTGCTGGGTTCTTGTCGCCAGGGCTACCGTGGCTATGGCGCTTCGTCCTCACCAGGGCAACTGTTGCTACCCACCCGCTCCCTTCCCTCCCCCTCTGTCGCTCTGATTGGCTGAGTGCTGCCAAATAGTCTTAAAGTCACAGGAGCAGTGAATTTCTACTACAAAGCCTTCCACGCCCATTTGTGGAACATCCCTGTCTATCACACATAATTTGCGTACGAGTAAGGCGGATGCTATGTCAGGGAAAGTAATAGGTTCATCTGAGTGCTTATCCAAATTCTCCAGTTAGTGATTTGATAGTGTCATTATCATAGTAACTCTATTTAAATTGTATAACCGACTGTCCATAGCCTATCCTCTTGTCTTTGGTGATGATGATGCTCGGTCTGGTACACCTGGATTCATTGTAACCAAGCTCATTCATTGAATGCCCTTATAGCCAAGCAGTTTGACTATTTGCCTCTTCTGACATATTGTAAACTTTAAACTCTGTTTCTGTTATGCCTTAGATTTATTTAGCAAAGAAGACCCTTTTTGAACATTGTAATGCATCAGATTGTATTTCTGGTTTAACAACTGAAGTGTGAACAGCCAGCAGTTACCAGTTATGGAATTTCATTTAGTTATGCAGCAGCCATACAACAGTGCATATTAAAGGATAACACCTGCAGTGTATTAAAAAAGAAAGTGTTTGTACATTATTTAAAAGTAAACAAATAAATCAAATTATATACAATTTAGGACTATATACATTTATCTAGTGCCGTGTTAATACCATAGAGGTTAATACACTACACATTTGTATGGGCCATTGATTTTAACATTGCTCCCATGACTTCCTCAGGTCACCTGTGACACTGTGGTAATGAATATCAGGGTGGACACCCTCATAAAATGCCATTGTTTGCTTGCGATCGTCACATTAATTACAAATTCATCATCCCCATTGTAATTTCCTGAACGAACGACCTTTGACTATGTGGATACACAGATAAAAATGTGTTTTATTTTTTGTCTGACTCATAATAAGACTTCTATGTTATCTACCTTTGAAAATGTCACTGGTCCTGTCTCAGTCCTCCTAGTTCACCTTTTGGCAAAGAGATGACGACTCAATAAGCAATTTTCAAGAGAATGGAAAAATTATACATAAATGAAGTCATGCAGCGTCTTACGTAGATTCATTATGGCCAAACGGATATAAATAATATGTAAATAATTGTCACACTGGCCTTAATGAAACCCTATAGTGATGTCAGCAAATGTTAAATCTTATCGGGGAAACTCATGCAACATGCGTAGTTTGGCTGGAAAGGCTAATTCATGTGTTCAGGCAATGGCATATGTTTTTTTATTTAGTATTTGTATTTAACTTTACAAATATGATGTGGTATTTTTTTCAAAATGACTCGTTTATCAGTTAGAACATCTTTGCATCTTTCAAAACGTGGGGAAATGAGACATTATAGCGTTAATTTAGCCATTTTTAGGGTTAAAATATGTAGAAAAAATGTATGGTCTTTATCTTAAAGTGCCATGCCTTTACAAAACGTATTGGGACAGGTTTGCTTTTTAAACATTCTTTATGTCACAGGGTCAGATATTTCTTACATTTGGGTTGGAACTGTATATAAAATATAGGTAAAGTTTAAACTAAGGGACATTAAAGGTGACCGAAATGCTTCTCATGATGAAACACAATTTTATCATCAGGCCTCTGGCATATTCATTAATTATGCCACCTTTGGTCTGCCTTTTGTCTCCATAAAGGTCTCTGACTGTATCTCTTTTTCAAATCTGTTACAGCAAAGTCCTGCATGTGCTGCATGTCTGCCATGCAGGGCTTCAACCCCTTTATAAACCACACCTGGGTCAGCTAGAAAGTCATAGCTCTTGCAAACAGGGAGACAGAAATCCAAGTGTTGCTTGAAGCAAAGAACCTCCTGTAATTTTTACCATTTCTATTTTTGCTTTATTTCCTTGTGGTACTATGTGGAAAGCAGTGGTACTGGCTGTGTGTCTGCTGGTGGCTGGGGTTCAGCCCATTGACGTCCCAACATATGGAGTGAAGCTATGTGGCCGTGAGTTCATCCGGGCAGT
This sequence comes from Pseudochaenichthys georgianus, assembly GCF_902827115.2. Taxonomy (NCBI): domain Eukaryota; kingdom Metazoa; phylum Chordata; class Actinopteri; order Perciformes; family Channichthyidae; genus Pseudochaenichthys; species Pseudochaenichthys georgianus. The sequence continues at coordinate 25,691,437 of NC_047510.2, forward strand.
CATCTTCACCTGTGGAGGCTCTAGATGGAGACGCTCACTCAGGAGTTCAGGTGAGAGGCTGAGGGCACTCCATCCATCACTGACCTTGTTAGGTCTCTACCATCACAGTTAGGGTTTTATCTGATGATTACGTATATGATTTTATCTGGTAACTAAAATATGCTTTAGTTGTATGTTTGAGTCATCAAATTAAATCAGATGTATCAATATTACTATTTATTTCAGTATTTCTGTAGATTTAATGTATGCCCATAATTACGTTTCTTTACCATCTTATGCTCATTTGTGATTGTGTGTAATTTGGCAGAAAAACATGTGGCATTATGATATTATTTTAAATGCAGATATGCAGAAAATACTACTTACATTTGTCATACTCTGTGATATAATTGGCCTAGTCAGTGTTTACATTATATGGAATGCAGAGCTATATTTTCATTTGCATCGTCATTAGAAGGGTTATCTTGAACCCCAAAATTGTTATTTTGAGCTTTTGACTGCGCAATAACTTAATTTTTGGTTATCGTTTGCTATTTCCCCAGAAACGTTCCGGGGATTAATTACCCTATTTTCACATCATGCCATCTTAATGACAAACTATTATTTCATCTCAATATGGAAGAGAAATGCAAGTATGTTTTTTGTAATTCCTTGTTTTGCTGCTGCAGATGATTCAGAGGACCCATTCAGCTCCAGTCAGATGGAGTCCTCGGATGGCTTGATTCACAATCCTGTGGAGGACAGTCTCCTCCAGAGGAACAGAGATCTGAGTTTCACTACAGACAGCCATGAGGGAGTGTTCAGCAGGCCAGCCCGTTCTTTCATCACTGAAGAAATCCTGCAAGCCCTACGCAAGGCTGACCGCAAGGGCCGGGACGTGGTGGTGGGCCTGTCCAATGCCTGCTGCAAGTGGGGCTGCAGCAAGAGCGAGATCAGCTCCCTGTGCTGAGTCAACCTTCGCCATATGAGTGAACAAACTGGCAGACATATACACAAGTACACAAACAGACACACACTCCTTTTTTCCACTTGTCATGCATTTAAGACATTCTTTATTGAGTTAAACTATTGTGAACTGTTTAATTTGTTCTTTCTTTGAATTGTAAGGAAAGGGCTGCCATGTGTTTTATATGTTTACATATTATTTTATGGTTACAAATGAACAGCCTTAATTAGGCAGTTTTGTCTTGTCCAATAATTGTCACACACATTGTAATAAACGTTTTCTGCGTCTATAGATTGTTCGGTATTTTACATTTGTAGAGAATGCTTCCCTTGTAGTGAAGTGGTTCCAAATCGAGGTATGGTCTCTCCAAAAGGTCACAAGATCAATACATCTGAAGGGTTTAAGTTGAGGGGTGGGAGACATTGTCTAAGATGAGGCATTATTTGGAGAGCAACAAAGAAACAATACTAAAAAGGAATAGAATATACTACAGAACAATTACAATTAATCACAAGTCTGTATATTTTTCAAACTATTCTTTGTTGACCAGCAAGTATCTATATCTTTAAATGAGTCAAAGTTCTTTAAAATTAATCTTAAGCAGCATGTTCATATGTTTTGATTATAATTATTGATGCATTAGAGGGTGATCAAATGTGGTAAAGGTAGAGTTACTCTTAGCTGTAACTAAAGTCTTATTAAGTGTTGATTATATGTTCACATCATTGAACAAAATCTCCAAAGTAACTAAAAGTAAAAGTATAATATTTACCTCTGAACTTTAGAGGGGTAGAAGAACAAAGAACCAACAAATGGAAATACCCAAGTAAAATAAAAGACCCTCAACATTGTACTTAAGTACATGCAGCACTTGATTAAATGTATTTATTTACTTTACTCCATTGCTACTGTGCAGTGAGTTTCAAGTGAGCTCTTATCAGTTACTGTGATATCTGGTGAGGTTTATTATCACAAAAGCTAAGACAAAAGTCACCAGTGTTGTTTCGATATGATATCAAATGTTTTTAGTGGCGTAAGGTAAGTATAACTCAAGGCAAGTGAAGTTTATTTATATAGCACCTTTCAACACAAGGTAATTCAAAGTGCTTTACAAAAATGAAAGAGCATTAAGAAATAGTGCAGCGGAAACACATTATAAAATTTAAAAACAGTCATTAAAAACCAAAGGTAATAAAATAAACATAAAACATGAATGACACAGGTATAAAATACATGAATAAAATACATCAATAAAAGTTACATTGCAGTGTGAGATATATGAATACCTGCAGGTTTTTGATAGTTTGTTCCAGATGTTTGGAGCATAATGACTGAATGCTCCGTCTCCATGTTTAGTTGTGACTCTTGGCTGGGGACAGAAAACAGACCCGTCCCATCTTAAGTACAATTTTGAGATACTTGTACCTTACTTGAGTATTTCAATGTTTTGCCACTTTGCACTTGAACCCCACTTCAATTCAGAGGTAAAGTGCACTTTAAATCCTCTACATATATTGTATACCTTTAGTTTCTTTGCAGATTTTGATTACTTTAGTTGGAGAACCTGGAGTTACATTCACAAGTTATCCTGCAGTATACAAAGTATTTAAAATAGCTCCACCTTTACCAGCTTTGATAAACACATGAATGCATCAATAATTATAATCAAAACATATCATATATAATTCTGAAATGGGCCAATTTGCACAATGAGTACTTTTACTGAAGTATATTTTGAAAGTTACTTTTACTTAAGTAACATTTCTATTGCAGGACTTTTACTTGTAACGAGGTATTCCTACACTTTGGTAGTTCTAGTACTTTTACAAGATCTGAGTACTTCTCCCTCCTCTGATTGTTTTGGACCTGCAGCAGACAGTGCAGGAAGTGTAAAAGTCTGTGTACGTCACGGCATTTCCAGAAAGGGGCGTGGCGACACATCGGAATGGATGAGGCACCGGTGGTAAAATCTGAAGAAACATTTTAAACTTCACAACAAACTTTGAAACAAGGTTGTATATGACTGCGGGATGCACGACAGACCCCCAAGCGTGTCTCATAACGAGGTAAATGCTTTGAAGTTATATTGAATCACTAAACATCTTTAAACATGTCGCTTTAAATTTAACAAAATTCAGATACGAACTACGGTTTTGGGCTACTTTCACTTAGTATTTGCCTTTGGACTGTTGCCGCTGTGCCTTTATTTATTAACTATATACCGTAATTTACTGTATGTATAAACTCACTAACGTTACAGTAAATGTAACGGGACTGTCCGCATGTATGCTATTTATGTACAAGTTTACAATGTACAGTGTTTCGATGCACGTGCTTGTGATTATGACTCACTACATTTAATCCGAAAAAATGCTCAAATGCTTTTTTTAAATACATGTTGAATGTTGCCCCTTCTGTGGATGATACACTTTGTTTATTCATATGTATATATGTGTATTTTTTTGTACAGGCACTAAAGGTCTGGGTCTAAATGTAATGGCCACACTTTGGACAAGGTGGCTTCTTTCCATGTTGTTGGCCAACCTGCTAAATTGTCTTGCTCAAGGTAGGCTTATTTTGTGTTTTTGCTATGTAAATTAAAAATATGTATATGCTAAATTCTTCCTTTCTATCATATTTTTACTGTGCTTTTGTTACTTTGTGTGTGTTTTTTCTAATGTATAAATTGACTACCCTGCAGAGAAAATATTGCCAATTTAGTCCACTACATAAGATATATTAGACTTCCTACTTTGCTGCCTAATATTGTTCACTTACTAAATAAATGATCTGCTTGCCATTACGTTGTGTTTAAAACCTAAATACCAAAGGTTGGATAGTAAAGTTTATCAAACTAGCTCAAATTCAACCAGCTACAACATTACATTTGAATGTAATATAACTTACGTTGTCCAAGCTTTGGTAACACTATAATACAATCATCTAGTTCCATGGTGTACCACTACAAAACTGCTTCACAAAAATATAAAGTACATGTTTAATACATTTCCCTGATGGGATGTTGTGCTTACACTAAAGGCATTACATCAAGCTTTACATGTTTTGACGAAGGGCTATTTGTACCGAAACATGCCGACCACATGCCCAGAGGATTTCTAATTTGTTGACTTCAGTATGATCTGGTATTATGTCTCTTCTTTAGAAGAAGGAAGTGGTTACAAAGGAACGTTGCATTTGGGCACAGACCTAAACAAAGCCTCATTTCCTGTTAATGTTAAAGTCGGTGCTCTTCCTTGCAAGGTGCGGTGCGCAGGCATTTATTCGATCATAACTGAAACGTTTTTGAGCAATAATTTAAATGTAACAAAAGGTGTGAGTGAGTTTGTGGGTATGGGCGGATACACGTAAGAGTGTTTAGATCTCTGTACTTTTCTTGTGGTGAAGAACATTCACATGTTGCTTTCTGGTGCTTTCTTATATTCTCTATCAGCTATTCACTGGCCATCTCTTTACTGTTTTGAAAATTAAAACTCTCTAACAAAAACACTAATGAATAGTAATAAGAATTCATATTTAAATTGTACTGGTAAAAGTGCTCAAACTGACAGTAAATCAATACTGGGTGTTTTGACTGGAATGAACTATGGAGAGTTTTTTGAAAAGCTATAAGAATAATGAAGGACCTGTCTTTCTGATGACATGGTTGGAGTTCTACGTTCCTATTTTTTCTCATACACTAAACAAACACAGCCTAATTCAACAGCTCCTACTTTTGTGAAAATGATAATGGTCAGTGTTACGTTCCCTTGTAGAGCTAGGGGTACCAAGGGAAGTAGCGACACACCAGACAGCCGGACGAGAGAAAAAGGAGAGGAAACGGAATGCCGAAGGAGTTTAAGTGAGGTTTTAATGCGTCAATAAGTAGGGCCGCTCACCAGCCAAAGTACAACACAAACGTACAACAAACAACACAACTATGCTGGGTCTCACACAGAGACGCAGGGCAGCAGCAATGCGCTCAAATGCACCAAAGAACATCTCCACTTCCGACTCAAGGAAGACAGGGACTAGCTGAATGTTGCTACCAACATCAAAAGCAGCAGCAGAACCTGAAGGTGTAACGGCAGAATTACCCACCACAGCTGCTTGGAGCTCTAGCTTACGCATCCGGACAGCAGTGTCTGCCTCCAACTTCCTGATCTCCAGCTCATGCTTCCTGCTCTCCAGCTCCCTCCTGAGCTGAAGCTCACGCTCACGCTCCTCCCTCTCACACTGGAGACGAACCATACGCACTTTTACCCTGGCATCTAATTTAGACCCCATAGCAACGGCTACTTACAAATATTATTATTTATTTACAAACTTCCCCAGATCCTGCCTACCAAACTTTACCTACCTATCTTCTGGAGCGTGTCGGGCTCGAGGCGACTTTAAAGGCAACCATCAGCGGCCGAAACCCTGAATCGCCTGCCCCCAACAGGGAATGAATCCCCACCCAGGATTACCCCCAAAATAAAAAAGGCAAAATAAAAAATGAGTGCCTGAAGGAAGGACTGATTCAGTCCAGCTAGACACTCCCCTGTCTAAACTGAGGAAGCTGTTCAACAGTAAATCATTTCACAGCCAATTCTACACCTATATATTCAAAATGAGATATTTGTATAGGAATATACTTTGAACAGAGTTTTTCACTTTTGGTTGTATCCCTTATCCTGTTTATTCTTACAGGTCCTCCTGTTGCTCCCTCTCCTCCTGAGTGCTCTATCCCATGTGGTGAGAAAAACAATTGCGTAGATATCCACTGTAATCCCGGGCTGGACCCTCGGAACTCCACAGAGTACAGCCTGCACTGGGAGCCAGCAGATAGCGAGTAAACACAAACGAACATATTCAATGTCATGTCATCTGACAACTTTAAAACTTTTGATAAAATATGTTTTAAACCTCTTGTCTTTTCCTCTTTTCCAGGGAGAGGCAGAGGATCAGTGGTAACACTTCGGATTGGATTATCCGTCGCGTACAATTCAAACGCGGGAAACTTTGTGTTTGGGTCCAGGCTAAGAACCAGTATGGTTCTGCTAAATCTCCATACTCAATACTCAATACTGAACATATCCGTGAGTCAGTCTTGAACGTTCTCGTGTTTGAATACAGACAAGGCCACTATCAGCAGTAATAATAATAATAATAATAATAATAGTACTTGATGCCAACCTTTATGACCATTGTTTACCTATTTATGGGGAAAAGTTGGTACTGACTTTTGTCACTCCAAATATTAATCTTGAAATTACTGATTTAGATTGAAGTGATACTTCATATTGGATTGTTGTTGTGTATATGTAATAAAGGTATTCTGTATATGTCTTTTTTCCTAGTCAAGCTGCCCCCTCCAAAAGTTGCATCGCATCAAGAGTCCTTCAACATTTACTGGAATTTCACCTGTGATGATATGGATGATACCTGTGGTCTCTTTTTGAGACGATGTGATGTTCGATATCGGACTGAGGCAGAACAAGACTGGCATGAGGTGTCTGGTTTAGGTTTTATCTTTCACTAGTTTCCTTTTCTTCACCTCAACATGCTCTACACCGCGAAATGGAGTTCAGACACAAAGATAATCTTGACAACGATAAAACATTTTAAATTGTCGATGGACTAAAGCTATGTCAACTGAATGAATGCTTCAACTCCCCCCCCCCCCCCCCCCTCCTCTCTACACAGGATGAGGATGAGGATGATCTCAGCTATACAATGGACGATCCCCAGCCCAGCACAGTCTATGAATTTCAAGTTCGTTGTTCCTGTGGCAAATGCTTGAAGAGCGACTGGAGTGCAATCCACAGATTACGAAGCACAGAGACAGGTGGGTCCATTATGTCCATTTGTTTTTGTTTTTGTTCTACTGTTGAGTTAAAAAACAGTTTGACATTTTGTGAAATACATTTTTTTTTTTTGAGGCGTTAAGATTAGAAGATTGCTAGATTAGATTAGATTCAACTTTATTGTCATTGCACAAAGTACTGCTGATGATGGTATTGTTTTTTTTAACTTTAGTCTTTGTGTGTGTGTCATCATCACAAAATGTACTCCTGTAAACACTTACTGTAGCTGAAACTACCACAGAAGGGGTTTTGAGTAATTGTTCAGGTGTGGTGAGATACAGTTATGAAACCGTAAAGTTGTGTTGTTTCTTGCAGCGGCTTGAGTGAACCAATTGGAAGACATTCACTTAACAGATATTTACTTAAATGTGTTTAATGGAGACAGTTATAATGCAAAGATGAAACAAAAAGGTCTCCTCTAATTTACCCCACCGGTATCATCCCCCCTACTTAACACAATTAACATTTTACCTGCAAAAACTGAACCAAGGAATTCAGAAAACCTGCACTGGGTTTTAATTTTGCAATTTTATTTCTGGTCTCTTATTTGGTCCTCCCTTCTTTAGCCCCTGTTGGAGTGCTGGATCTATGGCAGGACTGTGACATAACTCAGCAAGGCTCTGACTGTGCTTTGACCTGGAAGGTAAGTAAACAATTACATACAATCATTATTCTCTCACTGAAATATAGAACCACAGACTCACTTTATCCAGACTCTCTGTGGCTAACCTGTCTTTCTCCACGCCCTATCAAGAAACTTCCTCCGACTTGTGGTCTAATTCTGGGATATGAAGCCAGACTGTCTTACAACAGCACTCTGGTGTTGCTGAATGTGTCTACAGCTGAGCCAAAGGGCTTATTGGTGTGTGAGGAGATACAATGCCACCTCACGTCCTCTCTAAAGGACGTATCCTCAGTCAGTGTATCTGCCTACAATGCTCAGGGGGCCACGGTGCCGTCTTACCTCACTTTGCCGATACCAGGTATCTTTTGATCTCCCATACTGTGGCTGTGTTTGAAATCACTGTACACATACTGCATACTTCATACTCAATAAGCATGTACTCAGTGGCGTTTTTATATGTACAAAAGTGGTGGGACACAAAAAACTTAGATGTCTATAAGCTTCTGCAGAGAGGTTCATGGCTGGTGAGGCACTGGCACTGACTCTTCAGGTTTACAAATATTATATTTTGACCTAAATCAAAATATAATATTATTTTCAAAAGCTTTTTTTGTCTGATGCTTCAATTAATTTTAAACAGACAGTTCAACAGAAGGATACCCAAAAAATGTAATTTTATCATTTAAATATTGAATTGTTCTCTCTTAGTAAGATCCCATTTTCAATAAAATTGCAGTCTTACCTTGACTTGAAGATTAAGATCATTTGCCTATCCTTCTGGACAAAAATCTCTATTACTTTTTTGTAAAAGTCCTCCTTATCTTCTTGTAGTTTCAAAAGTCTATCATAAATCTAATCTAATCAATAGATTTATGATTATACAATTATAAAAGTAGGGTAGACATGTGGATATTATCTGGCTGAACAAAACGTGCATTTATCTAACAGGTTTGTTTCCCACAGATCTTATTTGGAGCTATTTTCTAAAATCCTATGGAGAATTCTCATTGCTTTTTTGTGGAGGGAAGCCATGCGCAGCTCACTTCCGGGTTTTAGGACGCGTCACTGCAGCTCTCTCGTCTCCTCTTCACACACCACACTTTTCGCGGCACACGTACTTACAGCAAATCAGCTCTGAATGATGTGAGATGACGTATGGTGGGGATGGCAGCTCTATGCCCCTAGGGTCATTATTTTTTTGCCACACACATTAAATAGGAAAATATTCTGAGCATGCGCAGTGTCGTTTTTACAGTCACTATTGACTTAGTGTCTTAGACAGTAAGAGGGAGGGGCAGGATCGTGTTTTGTCCCACATGGCTCTAAACAGCTCAATAGACACACACTGTAGACACTAATTAGAAGAACACAGACTAAAACAGCAATGTACAGACGAATCCGATGATTAAACATGATCTTAAAATATATTTTATATTTTTTTTAATTAATTTTTTGCATTTTTTTGTAATCATTATTTGTAATACTTTCTGCTGACACTAGGTGGGGCTGTACCCCACCTGCCCCTAATGACCAGTCGCCACTGCATGTACTGCATACTGCAGAAATGTGATGATTTAGAATGCCATTACCAGTAGTATATAGATGCACAGTGTACATCACATCACTGTGATTAACGGTCCGAACTACAGTTCAATAATATTGTTTGTCACAAATGTAAACCATACTCACCTTTACTATTTCCTATTTTTTGAAGGCTTAATAAAACAACTAAAACATTACTGTCACTAGCCATTTTTAATTATTATTTAACTAACGCTTGAGTCTTTAACACGTCGGCTTAGCGCTCCTTACTTACAGTTGAGTAAGTCCATTGAGCTTTCGTCTCATAATCAGAAATTCTTGCCAATCTATTTTAAATCAAATCAAGTTTTATTTATATAGCATATTTATAAACGATTTTTGGTTGAGCCAAAGTGCTGTACATATAATAAAAATAGCCTACAGTAGAGACACTTTACAGCAAATACAACAGCACAGATTGTTCAGAATATCAGTATGAGAAAAACGACACCCTCTGTCCTTAGACCCTCACATCGTAAGGAAAAACTTCCAGAGAAAACCCACAGTTTAAAGGGAAAACTGGGAGAAACCTCAGGGAGAGCAACAGAGGAGGGATCCCTCTCCAGGACGGACAGACGTGCAATAGATGCCGTGTATAAAATCTAGTCATCTCTCGCATAAACAGAATCTATATAATTTTCTGTTGAAACGCACGACACACTCACATGTTTCAAGACATAATTAGAATGAAAAGTATGGATAGAATATGTGCTAAAAGTAGATGCATATCATCAAAGGTCATTTATTGTAAGATCAAAACAAGTCAGTGTTTCAAATATGGAATAATTGACACAATATATAAAATATCTTAAACATTTCTTGAGTAAAATTCACTTTGAGCAGCTTTGTAAAATAAGGTAATTGAAAGAATATTTGTATTATCAAAATCAAATAACAAAGCATTTGTGTCTTTCTAAGGTAAAGAGAAAACAGATCAAGCTATTCACGTTGAGATGAATGAAGAGAACCTCACTGTATCCTGGGATTCACCCTCTCAGCCCTCAGACAACCTGAAGGAACATGTGGTGCAATACAAACAAGTTGGCTGTCTTTCAGGCCAAGGATTTGATTGGGTCAAAGCTACCACAAACCAAACAACAGCACTTTTTAAAGGTCAGTTTATTTTGGATATGTTTATAGTAATACAACATGCAACAATGCTGCCTCGATCTTTCAAACATCTGATTGAGAAGCCCTAGAAAGCAATACAGACCATTCATTTAAAGTAGAAATACACTTCAAAGTAGTATTATTAGTGCTGCAATCAAACTGCATTTGTTTCCAAACAAATATTGATTTTTATTTGACCATAAAGATGAATCTACTTGTTTTTATATATACAGGAAATAAGTATTTGATCCCCTGCAGATTTTGTAAATGTACCCACTTACAAAGAAATGAACAGTCTGTCATTGTAATGGTTGGTTTATATAAACAGTGAGAGTAAGAATATCAAAAAGAAAATCCAGAAATTGACGTTATATAAAAGAAAAAAATTGATTTGCATTTAACTGTGGGAAATAAGTATTTGATCCCCTTGCAAAACATGTCTTAGTACTTGGTGGAGAAACCCTTGTTGGACACACAGAGGTCATCTCAGGGAGGATTCTGGTCCACTCCTCTCTGAAGATCCTCTCCAAATCCTTCAGGTTTTTAGGCTGATGCTTGGCCTCTCGAAACTTCAGATCCCTCCACAGATTTTCTATGGGATTAAGGTCCGGGGACTGGCTAGGCCCCTCCATCACCTACATGTACTTCTTCTGTAGCTACTCCTGTGCTGCCTTGTCCGTATGTTCAGGTTTATCGTCCTGCTGGAAGACCCATCCATGACCCGTTTTCAGTGTCCTGGCTGAGTACGGCACATGGCCCCAGACATCCTCTCCTCGATGAGGGAAGTCTTCCTGTCCCCTTAGCAGAGAAACACCCCCAAAGCATAATGTTTCCACCTCCATGCTTTACGTGGGGATGGTGTGCTGGGGGTTATAGTCAGCATTTCTCTTCCTCCAAACACGGCGGGTCGAGTTGATGCCAAAGATCAACATTTGTGTTTCATCTGACCACATCATCTTCTCCCAAGCCTTCTCTGAATCCTTCAGATGTTCATTGGCAAACTTCAGACAGTCCTTCCATGTACTTCTTGAGCAGGGGGACCTTGCGTGCGCTGCAGGATTTGATCCATTATGGTGTAGTGTGTTACCAATAGTTTTCTTGGTGACTGTGGTCCCAGCTGCCTTGAGATCATTAACAAGTTCCTCCTGTGCAGTTCTTGGCTGATACCTCACCTTTCTCATGATCATCAATACCCCACGGGGCGAGATCTTGTGTGGAGCCTCAGACCGAGGGCGATTGATGTTCATTTTGTCTTTCTTCCATTTAGAAACACACATTATTCTTCTGAATAATCGCACCAACACTTGTCTCCTTCTCCCCAAGCTGCTTTCTGATGGTCGTGTAGCCGATCCCAGCCTGGTGCAGGTCTAAATGATGTCCCTGAGGTCCTTAGACAGCTCTTTAGTCTTGTCCATGGTGGGGAGGTTGGAATCTGATTTATTGACAGGTGTCTTCTATACAGGCAACAAGTTGATATTAGGAGTACTTTTTTAAAAGAAGAGGACTTATGTAACCGGTCTGTTGGAGCCAGAATTATAGTTGGTTACTTATTTCCCACAGTTAAATGCAAATCAAGTTGTATCTTTTATATAATGTCAATATCTGGTTTTTGTTTTTGATATTCTTACTCTCACTGGTTATATAAACCTACCATTACAAATACAGACCGTTCATTTATTTGTAAGTGGGTAAATTTACAAAATCTGCAGGGGATCAAATACTTATTTCCTCCAGTGTATCTGTAACAACATGGCTGCTGTTACTGTCCAAATCAAGGAACATCTGTAAATATCCCAAAGTACTAAATCCCCCTGTCTTAGTGCTAAAATACTAGTAGCATTAATAAGCAGGCTTGTTAACATTCCTCTGGTTGTTCCCTTGCATTTGGATATCTACTGTGGCAATTTGTTGAGTTGCCTCATTGCAAACTCTCTGGTAAGCAGAGTTTTAGCTTGTCTGTCCAGGGCTTTTATTGTGAGAGGGGGATCATGACCGGGTGGCTGACAGGATTGTGTTGTAAAGCGCGGCTTATATAGAACCAATCTAAATGCACATGGTATAATTAGTCTACAGCCATTACATTTAGCAATCAACTTTTACTTGATGATCTTAATTGAAGAAAAAATGTTGTCACTTATCCACCTCTCAATGATAATCACCACTCTATGATTGCCTGTTGAACTCTAGTGTGTGTCTCCATCTGCAGGTCAATATAAAAAGTACACCCCGTACCAAGTGTCACTGTTCACTATATCACATGGCAGTGAAGTCCATCACATTTCATCCGTTATTCGATATTCACTTGAAGGATGTAAGTATTTTAGCATTGTTTTCAGCTGTCTTTTTTTAAATATTACAGTTTATTTCAATAAAATATGTTGTCTCTTCTCATCAAATAAACTGGACTTGTAACTATCATGTACTTCTCTCTGTATAATTTCAGCCCCCTCCGCAGTGCCATCATTTAAGGTGTTCTCGATTGCTGACACTCAAGTGACCTTGTTTTGGGAGTCTGTTCCTCTATCTAAACAGAGTGGGGTGATCCTGTACTACCAAATAGTTGTATACAGTGGAGTACACAGACAAACCGGTAGGCTACACAGCAACAATATATAACAAAGGGTAAAAGCGTGAATCTCCTGTGATGTTTGCCAAGAACAATGATTTGATGGAATGCAATGCACACATTCATTTAAAAAAAAAAAAAACAACGTTTCATCGAGCAATATAAATTGCCAAAATGTGGTTTATGGCTACTTACCTGAAACACTAATGACACCCCCCCCCACCTGCCATAGCTGTACTACTGTGCTAAGTGCAACTGTTAGCCTGCTTTACTAAATGTGGAAAATGCTAAACAATATCAGCATGTTAGCATTGTTAAAGTGATGTAGAAATTAGAGTTGAATGTCAAAATCGATCCTAACTCTAGAATTGGTTCTGTTAAACTGTTTTATGTGGGGCATTACAAAATGAATTTGAATGTATAAAAATAATGATGAATATATTAAAATAAATATAATTAATCATACTAGAGTAATGATATACTTTGGTGATTCTCTGGTCACTAACTTTACCTCAAATTATTTCTCTTTTCTAGTGCACAATGCGAGTGCATCTCCACAGCATGAAAATACTTATAAACTGGAGCATCTCAATCCAGAGCAGAACTATGAGGTGCGAATAAGAGCCGTGACGGCAGCCGGGCCCGGAGCAAATGCCACCGCAAAGTTCAAAACGAAGCACCGTGAAGATTACGGTATTGCTTCACATCTTAATTATTTTTCTTTTTGCATGTGATTAGCCATTTTGAGAGGTGTAATTTGATTATTCTTAAACCATAACCGGTTTGTCCGTCACATTACTGGCTTTAATCCCCCCCCCCCCATCCACTCTCTTTTACAGCCCACCGTATATTACCAATTGTGCTTGTAGTCCTTTCTGTGGTTGTGATATGCTTCGTCATTGCCTTATGCAGGTGAGATATTCATTGTCATTGTTTTTTTTCATATTGCTCAACCTATATTGTCCTCTGAGTTATGCATAGCTGTTATACATCATGTATTGGTGTTATCCAATGTCAGAATATTGAAGCTAGTAAGTCCAAAGTCAACTTTAATGTACATTTTTCTATGTGTTTGTGCAAACAGAGAGATCGAAATAACGTTTCCAACAATCCCAAATACAATAATACAAATATACAACTATGTATAAATATGTATATCCTCTATACATGTTCATATTTTCTTTTTGAATATGGGTGTCTTATACTGTTTTTTGTTTCTAATCTCTTAGAAAGAACAAAGCGTGTCTTCCAAGTTTCTATTACAAAGTGCCAGATGCCCGTAACAGCCACATTTTCAAAAACATGCACATGGTAAGAGATTGACAAAGAAATGGCTAATTTGTCTTCTTACAGTATGTCAGAAAAGGATTTAAACTGATTGTTGTTCTTGAGTTATGTTATTATTTTTCGCTAATCCAATGGTATCACCTTATCCCATTTACAACTACAATTCACGTTAGGTTGTCAAGTACTAGTTGGATTGTGTATAACCAAAACATAACGGAAGAGCCTGACTAAATATTGGTTCTGTCTTTGATCTCCAATAGATTAGTGACTCTTTGGGTTGGATCTGCATTCCCCTCTTTGAGCCACATCCCAAGATCTCTCTGTTGGAGGTTGTGGAAATCCGAAGCAGGGTTTTTAAGTCCTCCCTGGAAAAAGCCTCCGACCCTGAAGGATTAACAACGCCAGTGATCGGAGATGAGTGTTCACAGATGGACAGTCAAGACGATAAGAGGGAGGAAGCTGTCCCAGAGGAGTGTCACAGGGCAGACCATAGATACGGAAGAGAAGAGTACAGCAAAATGGTTGACTCCGAAGAGGAGAGGGACAAGAAGGAGGAGAACGGGGGAGATTGCTTGAGCTCATCAGAGGAAGATCAGTCAATGTCGGGCTACGAAAAGCACTTTATGCCCACTGTTTTTGAACTTAGAGTTTGATGTTTTCTATATGAATGGACTGCATTTGAATGGATTGCATTTAGACAGTGCTTAATGACCCCTCAAAGCTCAAAGTCAGAATTCACCCATTCACTCACATTCATACAGAGGGAGAGGCTTCCTAACAAGGTGCTACCTGCTCAGGGAGACTACACACAAGCCATTGGGAGCAATTTTGGGTTAAGTGTCCTACCGTGCTGGGGACCCAACCACCCTCTACATTGACTTATCAACATTCATATCACATGTTTTTTTCTTTTTTCTTTGAAATGTGCAAGACATGTTTAATGTAGACATTTGATTTTAGGCCATGACCCTCAGGAAAGGTTTCAGTAGCATCTCTGCAGGCCCCAGGAGGGTGGGCTCAGGTCATTGGAAATGTACCAAAGCTTATGACAGTCAGCCAGTTTTTCTCTCTAACCTGACTTCTACATTTAAATATTACTTATTAAGTACATGGCAATCACTTTCCTTACATTTCCTTTTTTAATTACATCTCAAATGTAGGCCCCCATTGTTGTGGGTAAGGCAAAACAACACATGTGGCCACAAACTGACAATTTACTGGGGGTGCAGTAAATTGTATTTATTTTATGATCGACACATTCATTCAGACTGGACCCTAAATATAAAGTAAATTAGGAATTATTTGTGATGATAGCACCTTCTTATACACATAATGACATGTATAAGTATCTCAGGATACTGTTTGGAATGTAAGTACATTTGTGTTGCATATGTATAGTATGGATATTTAAAAGGAAAAGCCATACTAAAACGTAGTTTTTCTAATCAGGTGTCCCTGAATTAATGCCCTATCTGTTGGGTGAGGATGTTTTTGTTCAATTTGAATGATCAACTTCCAGATAAGCTTGTGAATGTTGGACATTTGATCATGTGTAATATGTAAAGCAGAAAAGCCCATAAACATAAAAATGAATTTAAGAGCTACAGAAACTTTTGCTATTTTAAACTGACTGAATGTAAATGTTAAAATGTGATATCTGGAGTTATTTCATGATATATTTATAGTAAGGCAATGTAACCACTTCCTTTTTAAAGTGGTCTTTAATTATCCTTAACATTTCCTTGCACATTTGATATCGCATCTTTTACATGATATTGCATTTTTTACATGGTTTGTATGTGTAAATAAAGAAACGTCCTGTAAAAAAGAAATGAATAATAACTACTACGTTTTTATTTATGTATATACAATTTAAACAAAAATAGATCAAATGATATACATTTTTTTTATTTACTTATTAATCTGTTGAATTTTGAGTTGTGGCCTAACTAATACACACTTTATTTAATATGAAAACTTTATAATATTCCTTTATTTCATAATAAAAACACCACTCACATCCTGTAAATGTTTTCATGATTTATAATATATACATTTACTGTTATGTTAATTAATCCGTACCAACATATGTATTTATTATTATGGTTTGTGCTTAATGTTTAATCATTATCATAAACATTTGAAAAAGCGACTCTGTAATCTCGCGTAGTTTGCGAAAATGGGTACTAAACGGAAGCCGCAATAGGTCAATTTCAATCGGCGTGCTCATTTGAACAAGAGGAACCGCTACGAAGCAGGGGAGGACAGCGGCCCAGTACGAAAACTCAACTTTCAACTAAATATTGTACGTAGAGTATGGTGCTTGTACTTTAACAAAACATTTATATTAGAGATATTTAACATCGAGGCCGTTTTATCGGGTAAGGTTTTCAGATACAACAAATATCAAGTGTCCGTTACATAGCCAGGCTAGTAGCATTAGCATCGTCAGTTAAAAACGGCTCAAGGCTTAGCAGCTAACGCCAGCTTGCCAAAACGTGTTCACCAAATGTGAACCCAGTAATGGCTGTGAATCACGTATTGAACGCAATGGTGTACTTTAACATTCAGGTGTTGTGTTTCTCTTAACATATACGGTGGTACAGGGCCGCATTTTGATAGCAGACTGTGGTATTTTTCTGTTTTTATGCCGGGCACATTGTGACCAGTCGGGGGCTGCGCCTGTCGACCAGGCCCGAGCAAGAAGGGCAACTTTACCAGCACCAAGACAACTGTGCAAAGGCGTCTAAAACTGTGCGTTAACAACCGATATTTTCAGGATAAACGACAATATGCTGATTAATTGCTAGCCAGGCCAGTCAAATATGCGTTAATTGGTTTAAACCACACATACTGCGAGCTATGGACCGGACATGGCGGCCCAGCTAAAGCTACATAGCTAACTTATTTCGCGACAACTGTTCTAAAACCCGGATGAATACCACTCCTCTGGTAAATCGCGAGTTTCCCATCCACGTACACGGTGTGGAATCTAGAGGGAAGATATTGAGACACAAAGCGTTTCTCTAACTTAGACCAGCAGACCGGGTGGCGCGGGGGTGGGGGAGGATTAACTTGGAGCGGCTAAGCCGGGCCACAGAGATTTTAGCTAGTCGTGTTGTCTAATGACCTGTTTTTTGTGTGTGCCACAATCCGATGTGCGTTAATAATTGTATGTGTTGGCAGGCTGGCACTTGGTGTGACCTATCGTTTCCGCGCTTATCTCTTAAAATTAGCCCGTAGCTAACTAGTAGGCCCCTATGTCCGCCTTGAACCTGCAACATGTGGACCTTCTTCCTACACATGTACTTAGGCTATTCCCTTTCTTCTTCGATCATCTTGGAACGGGTTGACTGACAACAACGGTGACACCAAGTAGGGTCTGCAGAGGTTTATATAACCTTATATATTAAGAATGGACCCCCCCCCCCTTTTTTTAAAGAAAGGTATTGCATTGAGTGGCTTGAAAAGTCTCTACAACATGTGCAACTTCTTCCTACACATGCCCATAGGCTATTCCCTTTCTTCTTCGATCATCTAGTAAACTGGTTGATTGACTGAACATGTATAACAAAGAAGGGTCTGTTAGTTATAAGCTTTTATATTAAACATGGACCCTTTTAGTAGAGTATTGCAATGACTGTTAAAAAAAAAAGTCTTCATAGAGCCATCAAATTGTGTGTTAGTAGTGATTAGATTAAAAATGTCATCAAAAGTAGCCAAACTTTTTATTTTTATCTTTCAGTTTCTGTTCACCCTCTTGGAAGACAAAAAATCACATCGAATCTTATCTTTCAGTTTCTGATTTGGGTTTTTAACTCAAATATACGTGATTTATTTTGCAATGCGATCTCAGTCAGTCATAATGCACCCATAGGAGAGGTAGTCCTTGGAAGGACAAGTATTTGGGTCTTTGTAAACTAATTTGAGTCATACTCTTTTCGCTCTTCTAAAAGCCATAATCAAATAGATAATTGCCTCGGTATTTCCTAAACATCCACATAGTTTTTGGAGATGATGCATAAAAAAAACATCTGACTGCCAGTGATGGTGTTTGTATTCATACTGTCTGATCCAAAAACTTTTTATGTGTGAATTCTCTCTTTATGTGTATAGAAATACATTAATGTGGATTGGTTTTTATACACGTTTGTTTTTCAGGATGGAGTGGCAGCCAGATGAGCAGGGACTTCAGCAGGTCCTCCAACTGCTCAAAGACTCACAATCCCCCAACACAGTCACACAGAGAGCTGTCCAACAAGTATCCTACTTCAGTGCAATCTGGGTGTTAATAAAGCTAGTTTTCAATATTCTTTTTCTGCCTGTCCAATAACATCACTGTTTTTAGTGCTAGTGCAAAGGGATTTTAACCCGTACAGTGTTATTTGTTTTTACTACGGCCATGTTATCAGATTTGAGTGTTATCCACATGTTTAGGATTTTACTGGAAGATGCGGGCAGTTGATCAAGAGTTAGAAGCAAGCTCCTATATCTGAAACTTGCATCAGCTGCATAAAAGTCTTTTTTTTTCCATGGGGAGGAACTTGTAATTCTACAAACATTTTAATATTGTACAGTTGTGAAACACATTGCTTGGTATAGAGATTAAAGGTTAGTCACCTGACTTGAAAATTCAATATCAAATTATCCTTAACTGCCATCCTAGAAACTTGAACAACTCAACCAATTCCCCGACTTCAACAACTATCTCATCTTTGTACTCACGCGACTCAAAACTGAAGGTGATAGCTAGATATCTTTTTTGCCATTTTGAACACACTTGTACTGTAGTCTAGTTTGTCAATTTTGCAGCTGTGATGGTATTATTTTGTTCCTGTTTCGAAAGGCCTTTTGTCTTTAAATTGTTCTTAGAAATGCAACAGAATCTAATCTACTTTACACTTGTGTTACAAAACTGTGATATTGTCTATTTTGCATCTTGACTGGTTATTAGGAGGCATGTGGGGCTTCCCCCCCCTCTTAGATCAGTCAAGTGATTAGTTGTTTAGTGTTAGTCGACTAAGACTTAAGTCAATTAGTCATATGGCCGGCAGCCTGGTTGTTAGTATCTGGACATGATGAAACACCCAGCTCATTGATTTACAATGATACCTTATGTTCCTATATTTTCTGATCCATATTTACCAAGGCTCTGCTGACAGCCCAATTCAATATAATAAAAAAACAAAATGGGTATTATCAGGGAAAGATGCAAAATCATAAAAAAAAACCTTTCAACTTTCTTAAATATAGACACATTTTGTTGATGGGTTGTTAACCACCCTCAACCTTATTTTTGTTTATTTTCTCCGCAGATGAGCCGACTCGCTCTCTGAGCGGTCTGATACTGAAGAACAATGTTAAGGCCCACTACCAGAACTTCCCCCCAACTGTTGCTGAATTCATCAAGCAGGAATGTCTCAACAACATCGGCGACCCCTCGCCGCTCATTCGTGCTACCATTGGTGAGTTTTTGTTTTATTGAAGTGTGATATGAAATTATTTTTGTGGCCTAGCTTCCCTCGACACACACTCCTCCCCTTGCCCTCTGGAGATGATGCATACAAACATTTAAAACATCTGAATGCACATGAAGGGTTTTTGTATTCATACTGTCTGATCCAGAGCTGCTGCAGCTGCTCTACATCCTGTAAATTATAAATCCCTATCTGACGTCTGCCTTCCCCCGTTTATCTCTCGCTCCTCTAGGCATCCTGATCACTACCATTGCCTCCAAGGGAGAGCTACAAACATGGCCTGAGCTGCTGCCTCAGCTCTGCAACTTGCTCAACTCGGAGGACTACAACACCTGCGAGGTCTGCACCCACGCTGCTCCACTGTGTTCTTCCTGTGTTTTTAACCAATGAAAGGCTGGTTGTTAGTATCTGGACATGATGAAAAACCCAGCTCATTGATTTACAATGATACCTAATGTTCCTATATTTTCTGATCCAGATTTTCCAATGCTCAGTCTTGTTGCTCAATAGTGATATATTTAATTGAATCTCTGTTCGTTTTTTTATGTGTCAGCTCCTACTTCCGACTGTCATTTATTTTGTTTTAGTTAAAGGTGGGGTAAGTCATTTGAGAAACCGGCTTGAGTGCGCTAGAATTTGGAAATACACAGCTGGAAAAAATCTGCCACTTCCTTACAGAGCCCCTCCTCCAACGCACATGACCAATGAGGGCACGAGATAAGTTTGTGCCCAGATGGAAGGCTGACAGGCAGGTAGGCCATCCAGTTACTTTAGCCGGGCCGGCTGAAATGATTGGTCGTGCTTTTTACAGCGCCACGGCTTCCACAGGCACTTAAGATATTCATTGCTATCGGGATGTTAAGAGCATTCCATGGAATACAACAAAGTGTATCTCGAGCCGGTTTCTCAAACTTACCTACCCCACCTAAGTCTGAGACATTTATAAATTCCCATTGTGAAAAATAACTTGACTGAGACAAAGTTTAGCATTTTTGACTTAAATGAATTGTGTTCAGTGCTTTGGTTGTATACTCTGATGCAGTCTCACTCTCTCCTCTGTGTCCCTGTATGTTTGCGCTTGATTTGACAGCCTCTCTGTGTATGTCCGTGTCTCAGGGCTCGTTTGGAGCACTGCAGAAGATCTGCGAGGACTCGTCGGAGCTGCTAGACAGCGACGCTCTGAACAGACCTCTCAACATTATGATCCCCAAATTCCTCCAGTTCTTCAAGCACTGCAGCCCCAAGATTAGGTACAGGGGGGAAAGAGGCTCACTCTGATTGGTGTTTGTCATTATTTTCTGGATGTGATGCATAATATAACGTCTGACTCACAATGAAGGTGTTCGTATTCATACTGTCTGATCCAGATATTACCCTTTTATCACTTTACAAATGTGCCGCATTGTTGCGATCTAAATTTTATTTACAAAAACACAAATTAATAATTTTGTGCTAAAATATGCCCTATGCAAGATGAGGTGTTGGGTTTAAAAAAAACAAAAACATTCATACAAGTGACTCAACTGTAATACTGTTTTTATTAATGTTCCTGTCCCTGCAGGTCTCATGCCATCGCCTGTGTGAACCAGTTCATCATCGGCAGAGCCCAGGCCCTAATGGACAACATCGACACATTCATAGAGGTACGCTGAGTGTGACTAAGGTTTACTGTCAAACATTTCAGTTTCACTGTATGACAAATACATACAGGACTGGGATGGCAATGGGAGTAATCTTTCACCTGGGAGAGCATTTCCATAACAGGCTTTTTACATTTAAACTTGCAGTTGTACTTTTAAGTTTGTATCACACCTGGACATGATGAAACACCCAGCTCATTGATATACAATGATACCTAATGTTCCTATATTTTCTGATCCAGATTTGCTAAGGCTCTATGCATACCTGAAGGTTGATCTGACTATTGCTGCGTTTAGTAGAGTTTGCCTCGTTGTTAAACATTTTCTTTCCCTAGTTTTTTTTTATTCATCCCAACGTGTTATTCCCCCCCCCCCAAAAACAGAGTCTTTTTGCGCTGGCAGCAGATGAGGACTCTGAGGTTCGAAAGAACGTGTGCCGAGCCCTCGTCATGTTGCTGGAGGTCCGCGTCGACCGCCTCATCCCACACATGCACAGCATCATCCAGGTAAGCGTTGGACATTTCCTCAATCAACTGTGTACCTCCATTTAAAATGTCTTTAATGGTATGTTCCCAAAAACACAAAGCAAATCGTTTTTCGCCGCTCTATTACATATAAAGTCAATGCAAGGACACTAGGGATGTGCATCTCCATCACTGAGGCCGATGCGATGTGCATCTCGATACGTTGCCAGGATACGATACATTAACGATACATTTGAAACACCATACGATACGATTCACCCCTGTTGCGATACGATTTGATTCAACATTATTCGATGCGATACGATGCGATTCAACACGATGCAAAAATAATGATACTTCAATATGGTACGACAGAGGATTTTTGTTTTATTCCTTATATGCAGCAAATCATACATTAACAAAAAAGTGCTTTACATATTTGGTAGGCCTACTGCACATCCCATCATGCCGTTTATTTTTTTACCTTTAAAAGCTCTCCAGAGTAGGCTACAGTACAATTGTATAACACCTCACAGTTAAACAATGTAAGGATGCATTGCTCATGATTAACAATGTGCAAATAACAGCTACCATAGTGCACTGCCCATACCGCTGCCAGCCTGATATGCTTAACACTCATAGGCTAACTCACCAGTGAGCAGAAAGCAGTGGGTTCTATATGAACAATAAAGAATACAAATAACCTTTCACAAAAAGGTATTTCATAACTGCTTACAGTGGAAGACATTTAAATTATTATTGGCTGTAGTATATAGTGCCGCGCACATATACCATCAGGACGTTACTGATGGGGTGCGGCTGCGGAGTCATACTGTGTGTATGCAAGCCCGCATCTGGACGGATCTATGTATCATGGCTGTAAGATGAACTTTTATTAATCCCTCATGGGGAAATTATTTCTCTGCATTTGACCCATCCTAGTGTTAGGAGCAGTGTGCTGCCATTTTGAACTGGTGACCTTCCAGTTCTCAAGCCAAGTCCCTATCGACTTCGCCACCACCGCCTGTAGACCTGTTAAGTAATAAAGATACCTCTTACAAAGGTCTACGGATACCTGATTACTCTCCATGACCTGCGGTCAGCTATATAGCATAAAGGACTATTACACCGTCTTTCTTGGAACAAGTGTTGCCAAACGTTTGATTTGTAGGTATTTTTCGGTGCGCTGTGTTTCTCTTTCTCCTCAACTTCCGTGTGTTGTGTAGTGGCGAAGCAAATATCAAAGATCGTCTCTGCTGAGCGTTGACAAGATGAGGGGATTTTGAATCGTTTTTTTACCGATGCAAAGACGCTACGCAATCGATACATCGCGAGTTCAACCCGGTTCAACCCAAACTGTAGCCGATGTGCACTCTTTCAACCGGTGCACTCGCATCTTGAACGTTTATGCCGGCGCACCGATGCGAATCGGTGAATCTTAACATCTCTAAAGGACACACATTTGCACCAGCAGAAATTGGCATATTTTAAGCTGTTGAGAAGTTAAATTGAAGCAAAGTGTCTCAATGGAATATCATAAGCAGAAATGATCCTACGTTCAAGCTCGCAAAGTGACTCGAGGCAACATTTTCTGTTAACATGGCATAAGTCAGTCTTGTATCTGGACATGATGAAACACCCAGCTCATTGATTTACAATGATACCTTTATGTTCCTATATTTTCTGATCCAGATCTGCCAGGGCTTTGTTCTAGGATGTTACCCAATAGTACACTTTCCGATCTGAAATGCATATTTCTCTCACCCCCTGCAGTACATGCTGCAGAGAACCCAGGACCCCGACGAGAACGTGGCTCTGGAGGCCTGCGAGTTCTGGCTGACTTTGGCTGAGCAGCCCATCTGTAAGGAGAGTCTGTCCGGACACCTGGCGCAGTGAGTAGAACTACTGTTGATGTCGTGTGTGTTCTGTGAAGGCTTGAAACTAGGGATGCTCCGATCGCCGATTCGATCGAGTGGGCGGGGCCTAAATGGAAGATTTAAATCTTCAATTTAAAGTGATGTTTAAACTCAGTTAATGGGGCTCATTCACTGGAGCTTCCACACACAACAGTCAACTTAATTATTACATTGAAATGATGTACATTATTCAAGTTTACATTCACTTTGTATAATAAGACGGGAGAAATGAGCGGAAGCGCTCTTTTCCTCTCTCCCTCTCGACAGCCTGTCAGTATCTCATGCAGCTCACTGATCCAGTAATGAGTGACCCGACAGTGAAGAATAAATATATTTATAACTAGTGTAGCTTGTTCCAGAGGTAGATAAAATAGCTAAGTGTGTTAGGTCTAACTCTTGTATGTTTCGTTCCGCTCACCGGTCCGGCGGGCGGAGCTGCAGGATTTCTGCTTCACACACGTTGCATACCGCTATTTTACTGTCTTTTTCAGACACCTTAAAATAATGCCAGACCGGTGAAGCTATTTTGGCGAGCTTGTTTAGCCGCACACAGAAAAGTGTCATGTATTTTACGTAATGCGATCGGCATGTTTAGAGAGCACCGATCGATCGGTAGAGAGTGAGTATCGGCCGATATTGATCGGTGCCCGATCGATCGGAGCATCCCTACTTGAAACAATATCAACCTTTCATGTCACCATTCCTCGGGCCAAAATAATTGTTGTACAATATTATCCTTAAAGTGACTCGAGGCAAAATTTCCTCTTAACATGGCATAAGTCAGTCTTGCATCTGGACATGATGAAACACCCAGCTCATTGATTTACAATGATACCTTATGTTCCTATATTTTCTGATCCATATCCGCCATCTTAACTCTTAATGTCACTAAAATGAACGGCAATTATTTTCATGATTATAACAATTTGAATTCACAACAATCACCTGATTGTGTTTTCTTTTTTTTGGTATTGTGTTCCATTCTAAACAGCCCATCCCTAGTTTCTCTGTTTTACTGTAGACTCAGTTTAAAAAAAAATATATATATATAATTAGCCACTTCTTATAAACTTGTACATGAGATTTCTCAGATGTTTTAACCAAGCACGTAATATCCTTTCTCCCGTTGATATAGACTGACGCCTATCCTGGTCAATGGGATGAAGTATTCAGAGATAGACATCATACTATTAAAGGTAAGCTCTCTTTTTATTGTTTTACACAATGCTCATATACTATCTTATGACCCTATAGAGTTTTTGGATGATTGCTGAGCTACCTCACCATAGAGTTGGACTTTTGAGTCCTTCTTGCATCTGGATATGATGAAACACCCAGCTCATTGACACACGATGATACACTATGTTCCTTTATTTTCTGATCCAGATTTGACAAAGCTCTCTGCTACGCTGTTGTATTTCTTCTCCATTTCATTTTTCCATGACTATACTCATTGTAAAAATGATCTATGCTGAAAAAAGTATAGCATTTGTGGCTAAAGTAAATAAAATCATGATGTTGCTGAAGTAAAGTTTTGTTTTTTTACACAGGGCGATGTGGAGGAGGAGGACGAAGCGGTACCGGATAGCGATCAGGATATCAAGCCCAGATTCCACAAGTCACGCACCGTCACCCTGCAGCACGAAGGAGCAGAGGGTGAGCAGGACAATGACGAAGATGATGACGATGACGATGATGACGACGACACGCTGTCTGACTGGAACCTGCGTAAGTGAAGGAGTAATGTATTTCCTGAAACTCGCCAACTTGTGAAAAAGGGGCCATTTGCTGATTGACTGTGTACATTTTGTCCGAGTTCAGGTCTAAATTCATATTGTTTCCTTTGGCCCAACTACAGTTTTCCACTCTTTCAGCACGTTGTACATTAACTTCAATTAAAGTAGATTGTTGGTTTTTCATACAGATTTTCACAAACTACTTGTAGCATACTCCAACCAAAAAAAAGTTTTTATGTATTTATACAAATGGATGCACTTTAAGACTAATGCCCAATGTCTGGATATGATGAACAACCCAGCTCATTGACACAAGATGATACTTTTTGTTCCTATATTTTTTGATCCAGATATGGCACAAAAGTTTCCACTTAGTCCATAATTATTTTCTCTGTAACTTGAACATTTTCCATAGTTCAGAACAGGTGGAATGCTTTCCTATGAGAAACTTGTATAAATCACTTTCAGACCAATAAGGAGTTTAGCAAACAATGCCATTGATAAAGTTGTTGACATGGAAAACAATGTTTGGGGGGCGTTTAAGAATGATGTAATTTTATTTTTTAATATAGGAAAGTGTTCAGCTGCAGCGCTGGATGTGCTCGCCAATGTGTTCCGTGACGACTTGCTGCCCCACCTCCTGCCACTGCTGAAAGGCCTCCTCTTCCACCCCGACTGGGTCATCAAGGAGTCTGGCATCCTGGTGTTGGGGGCCATAGCTGAGGGTAAGACTGACAGGACTTGCTTAACGGGCTTTTTTTCACGAAACTGTGTCTCAGGGCTTCTTAAAATGTAATAAACTATGAATGTGTCATACTCACTTAACGGGAAGAAACTAAGCTAACTGATGACATGTTTTTTACCGAAACAAAACACAAGTCTCACATGAAGCATCTAAATGAGCCCTGAGCGAAAAAATGCTAACGCACATAACTCTAGGTATAAATCAATCGATATACTTATCGGATCTGCAAGTTGAGCGATCAGAACTCGCGACAGGGGAAGCAAATGCAGACAACACACGACGTAGCTTTAGGTAGCAACAAACGGAGATATGCTCACCTTTTTCTGTTATTCTGATCAAAAGTTGTATTCAATGGCATTAAAACGCGGCTGAAGATTAATCTAATGTGTCTGTGTCACTTTGAATTTTTTTTTATGTCAAACAGAGTTTTCATATTAGCTGCTAATGATGGCTTCCAGAGTGTATGACAGTTTCCTGTTTTGGCTACGCGTCACTCTCACTCCTTATTTGGTAATGTGTATGTGGAACTTCTCCTCGGTTCCATTGGCTCTAGCAGTTAAAAAGAGATGTCAATCATCAAAATCGACCAAGGGGGGCCAGAGATGGGACAAATCCACCCAAATGACCCTAGAAGTGAATTTATTTATTTGTAATCTCTAAAAAAGTCAAATTTCACTTGTTTTGCATCAATCTTGATACAGGGTACTTATTATGTTATAGTTTGGATTCCTAAAGCTTTTAGTCTACTATCCCATCATTCAAGGGTGGTTTTCACTACAAGTAATGTTTTTTTGTTTTTTTGGGCGGACACAATAATTTACTTTTGTTTGTTTTTTTACTATGTTCAATCTGAATTTACTTAAAAATAAAAAAAATCTAGTTTGATTCTGACTCTTCTACATCCAACTCACAGGTTTATCATTGCTTTGAGAAAAAAGATTATTAATTTACCCCTTATTTAGAAGTGAAGTTATGGTCATTTGTTCTGGGAATGTCATTTTCGAGCCTGAGACCTAGAAAACAGGCTCTGGGCTTAACGGGTTAAAACATTTGTAACACTGAGTACAAACATGTGATAGTTAGGAGAGCAGCTGTCATCTTGCTCGCTCAGTATCTGCTAAATAGTCTCTTGCATCTGGACATGATGAAACACCCAGCTCATTGATTTACGATGATACCTAATGTTCCTATATTTTCTGATCCAGAATTATATAATCTTAGAAAATTCCCGACCACACATGAACAAATGTTTCTATAAATAAACCAGAGGTTCAGGATAAACATGCGGTTGTGGTCCTTTCAAAATTCCAGTAGAGAATAGTCAATATTTGTATAGGCCACTTATCCGAAACGGAACCACTCTTTAATTTAATACATTTCCGTAATGGTAAAATCTCGGCTTATTGTCCTTTAAAAACGAGATCTAATGTGTTGCCCCTCTTCATTCCTCAGGCTGCATGCAGGGCATGGTGGCCTACCTGCCAGAGCTGATCCCTCACCTCATCGCGTGTCTCTGCGAGAAAAAGGCCCTGGTGCGCTCCATTGCCTGCTGGACCCTGAGTCGCTACGCACATTGGGTGGTCTCCCAGCCCCCCGACTCCTACCTCAAACCCCTTATGACAGAACTTCTTAAACGCATCCTGGACAGCAACAAGAGGGTGCAGGAGGCCGCTTGCAGGTAAGCAGCTTCCCATTCCCTTTTTCAAATCTCAGCTTACTGATAAACAATAATTTATTTATTTTTTAGCCATTTTAATAATAATTCATTTATTTTATATATGCACCTTTCAAGGCTCTCAAGGTCGCCGTACAAACACACAACAAGATTCACAATACATAACACCAGCATAAGAAACATAAACAAAACAATGCAGTATATAACATGAATAAAACAGGATGTGTGATGGATAATGATCAGGGTGGATATGCGAGTGTGAAGAGATATGTTTTGAGACGTGATTTGAAAATACCCACTGTCTGGATATGATGAAAAACCCAGCTCATTGACACAAGATGATACATTTTGTTCCTATATTTTCTGATCCAGATATGGCACAACATTTTCCACTTTGTCCATAATTATTTTCTTTGTAGCTTGAACATTTTCCATCGTCAAGAACGGATGGAACGCTTTCCTATGATAAACTTGTATAAATCTCTTTCAGAACTATATTTTTAGATTAAATATTGATGTTTTCCCCTCTCTTTTCTCTTAGTGCGTTTGCCACCCTGGAAGAGGAGGCGTGCACAGAGCTGGTGCCCTACCTGAGCTTCATCCTGGACACACTGGTGTTTGCCTTTGGGAAGTACCAGCACAAGAATCTCCTCATTCTCTACGATGCCATAGGAACCCTGGCAGACTCAGTGGGTCACCACCTCAACCAGCCTGTAAGTGCCCCGAAATCTATACCTGCACCGTGCCTTCTTCACCACATGCAGGATCATACATATGTTTCACACGAAGGGAATCTCACATATACTGTTTTTCCAATTTCAGGAGTACATTCAGAAGTTGATGCCCCCCCTTATTGCCAAGTGGAACGAGTTGAAAGACGAAGACAAGGATCTCTTCCCACTACTAGAGGTGAGAAGTTTGTTTTTTAATATCGATACATGCACTATAGGTGACTTATGTTAAATCCGTCACATTATCCTGGCCCATGATTAACGACTAATTGGTGATCTTTCATTTTATGTATTGTTTTTATACAAATGGATGCTCTTCAAAACTAATGCCCACTGTCTGGATATGATGAAACACCCAGCTCATTGACAAACGATGATACATTTTGTTCCTATATTTTCTGATCCAGATATAAAAGCTTAGTTGTTGGACAACAAATCTTTTGTTTTTCATTCTTTGCTTTCTCTGTAACTTTAACATTTTCCATAGTTCAGAACAGACAGAATGCTTTCCTATGAGAAACTTCTCTTTCAGACCAACGAGGAGTTTAACAAATGATGCCTTTGATAAAGTTGGTTGACATAGACATACAACCCCAGACAACATTGTTTATATCTGTATTTCTTCCAGTGTCTGTCTTCAGTAGCCACCGCCCTGCAGAGTGGTTTCCTGCCTTACTGTGAGCCTGTCTATCAGCGCTGTGTCACACTGGTCCAGAAGACTCTAGCTCAAGCTATGGTGAGACTGCAACACACACACAATTGTTGTGAATTTATTGTATTAAAAATGTTTTACAAATGGCTGCATTCACCGAAAACAAGCCCAGTACCTGGATATGATGACACACCCAGCTCATTGACACAAGATGATACTTTTTGTTCCTATATTTTCTGATCCAGATATGCAACATATTATGTTTCGCTAAGTGGGACAGTTGAGTGTCCGCCATTTTAAGTCTGTGCAAACCACACTTCTAATGTTTCTTCCTGTCTGAACAGATGTACAACCAGCATCCAGACCAGTATGAGGCTCCTGATAAGGACTTTATGATCGTGGCCTTGGACCTGCTGAGCGGCCTGGCCGAGGGTTTGGGGGCTAGTGTTGAACAGCTAGTGTCCCGATCGAACATCATGACTCTGCTTTTCCAGTGCATGCAGGTATGAGCCAGTGGTTTCTCTCTTTTTATGAATGGAGAAAAACACTTAATACAAAAATGTGATACTTAGGAGAGCAGCTGTCATCTTGCTGGCTCAGTATCTGCTAAATAGTCTCTTGCATCTGGACATGATGAAACACCCAGCTCATTGATTTACGATGATACCTAATGTTCCTATATTTTCTGATCCAGATTTTTTTTCTATAAATAATAGAGGTAAACCAGAGGCCTTTGACCTGCTGCTGGCCGAGGGTTTGGGGGCTAGTGTTGAATGGAAAAAAAAGTCAACCAAAAATGTACAGGAACTTTTATTTATTTTAAGGATAACACTAAAGTGTCTGTTTGTTGCAGGACACAATGCCCGAGGTGAGGCAAAGCTCCTTCGCTCTGCTGGGGGATCTCACCAAGGCGTGCTTCCTGCATGTTAAACCCTGCATTGGTGAGTGTTTCATCACAGAACTAACTTACACTGCCACTACAATGCCTGTCCTTTACTATCTGGCTATCAGCAGTTACCAGCATTAAGCGCTTTCACACCAAGTACTTTGCCGTACTTAGTTCATCAGAACTCTTTAGTTCTGAAAGATCGCGTTGAGACCGGAATAAGTCCCTGAGGGAGGATTAGTCAATTGATGCCGCTGACGTCACTTCTTTTCTGCTTTGCTTTGGTTTTACTGGCAGGCCGCAAACAATTTCACGGTGTATACTGCCACCCGAAGTCCCCGGAGTTGGGGACAAGCTTCTACTGAAGCCTTCCGAGTAAATCGCCAGACACCTCCTCCTCTCCACCGCTCCCATGTTTTATTTTGTGTTGCCATAAGTTAGTCTTTCTGCGCTGGGCTAATGCTAGGATAATAAAATGGCGGCTTCACAAAACTTTTGGGGAGTTTTACGGGCCGTGGTTTGCAATCCGCCCAGCCAATCAGACATAGGAACCTTTTTCTCCCACGAAAGTCCCTGCTCTCTAGCAGGGACGGAAAAGGTTCTCATGAACTCATTTTAGTTCCGGCTCTTTTTGGTGTGAACTTAACAAAAGAGTTCTCATGAACTAAGTTCTCATGAACCTTTGTGGGAAAAGTACTGCGGTGTGAATGCGCCTATTGACTGTTTTAATCTCTGTAAAGGCCTTTTATACGAGCACTAAATGTTCCTCCCCAATTTAGTGCTCGCTCGCCACACTCTGTGATGATCACCTTACAGACATTCGAAATCTGATTAAAACGTGCGGATGACTTTTGAGTCTGAGAAGTGTTGTGTAGAGCTTGCTGTTTCAAGGAAGGAGAGAGCAGTTTGTAAATCATACATGAAGTTGTAAAGGCAGAACTTGTGTAGTGTAAAAGTGACCGGATGTCTTTCTGTTCGTATTGTAACCTGTGTGTTCGTGTCCTCCCTGCAGCTGAGTTCATGCCCATCCTGGGACTCAACCTGAACCCAGAGTTTATCTCGGTGTGTAACAACGCCACCTGGGCCATTGGAGAGATCGCCATGCAAATGGGTGAGTGCTTATTGTTAAATAATAAACCCTTTTTGTCTGCTTATTTGAATATAAAGCCCAGTGTCTGGATATGATGAAAAACCCTTTATTGAAAAAAGATGATGCATTTTGTTTTAATTTCTGATCCAGATATGCCAAATGATGTTTAGCCAAGTGGCACAGTTGAGTGTTTGCCATTTAAGTCTGTGCAAACCACACTGACAATGTTTTTTCGCTTTGCCATTCATTGTTTTTAGTACATGAAAAATGTCCTTTTCCTCATGACCGAACGTTTCTAAAAGTTGTAATACATTGAGAACACATGGGCTCAATAATCAAGTCCACTATATGTCATTTAACCTGTGTTAAATCAATGTTCTTCTAGGTGCAGAGATGCAGCCGTACGTGGGCGTGGTTCTGCCAAACCTGGTGGAGATCATCAACAGACCCAACACACCCAAGACTTTGCTGGAAAACACAGGTACACACAGTTTAGGTTTACTTCAAACGTTGGGAAGCATTTGAGTGTCAGATGGAGTTGACGTTAACTTGTGTCGTCTCCCTGTGTGCAGCCATTACCATCGGCAGACTGGGTTACGTCTGCCCCCAGGAGGTGGCGCCACAGCTGCAGCAGTTCATCAGACCATGGTGAGTTTATTGTCATTCTGATGTCATGAAATCACAAGTTTACTGATATTAAAATGAGACACTCTTCACTTTTCTGTTTTGAATCCCAGTAGCCCTTATTGCAATAAATTCATATGAACTTTAATTAATTGAGAAAGGACAATTAGTTTTGGTTTACAGAAGAAAAGGAAGTCATTGGGACAAAATATGGATGGATAAACCCTCCACTTTTGTCCACCCCCCTTTCCCAGGTGCACATCGTTGAGGAATATCCGAGATAACGAGGAGAAGGACTCGGCCTTCAGGGGGATCTGCGTGATGATCGGTGTGAACCCTGCAGGCGTGGTGCAGGTGAGCAGATGTGTAATAAAAGCTGTAGATACTACAGAGGACGTCCAGCTGACTCCTTTCTGGAAATGATGACACACCCAGCTCATTGATTTATAATGATACCTTATGTTCCTATATTTTCTGATCCAGAATCACACTTTACACCCCTGACCCTGTTCATTTGAGCTCTGAATTTACACTTAACCTCTCTCTCTCTCTCTCTCTCTCCAGGACTTCATTTTCTTCTGTGACGCTGTGGCCTCCTGGGTCAACCCCAAGGACGACCTGAGAGACATGTTTTATAAGGTGAGAGCCTCGTCATCAGCAGTACCATCACTGTTCCCATCTTTTCACACCCAAGGACCTCATGTTAGATGATTAATGTTTTCAATGAAATGCTCGCTCACCACACTCTGTGATGATCACCTTACAGACATTCGAAATCTGATTAAAATGTGCGGATGACATTTGTGTCTGAGAAGTGTGTTTAGAGCTTATTGTTTTCAGTTTGTAAATAAGTAAAACAACTGGTGTATTTTCACATTTAGTTTAATCGCTATTTATTTCATAACAAAGTCAGTTAATTTGTTGCATCCCATGTTTATAGGGGTGTAACTTATTAGTTTGGGAGAGGAAGAAAATGACTATTTGTAGATCAAATACGCACCCCGTTAAGTTGAATTCTTAAAAAAGTTAAACCACTGTCCTTTTAACCTGTTAAACCCGAGAGGACCCGAATCTGTGTGTCGGGTAGTTTTTTTTACACGAAACTGTCTCAGGGCTTCTTAATATTTAAAAACATATTCAAGGGTGGTTTTCACTAGTAAAAAAGAACGGACACTATAATTTACATTTTGTACTATGTTCAATCTGAATTTATATTAAAATTAAAAAAAAATCTATATTTATTC
Organism: Pseudochaenichthys georgianus; assembly: GCF_902827115.2. Taxonomy (NCBI): domain Eukaryota; kingdom Metazoa; phylum Chordata; class Actinopteri; order Perciformes; family Channichthyidae; genus Pseudochaenichthys; species Pseudochaenichthys georgianus. Next base: position 25,724,278 of record NC_047510.2, read on the forward strand.
TGACTTTTTTACATCCAACTCACAGGTTTATCATTGCTTTGAGAAAAAAGATTATGCATTTACCCCTTTTTTAAAAGGGAAGATAGTAATTTGTTCTGGGAATGTCATTTTAGAGCATGAGACCTGAAAAACAGGGCTTAACAGGTTAAACTCTCAATTTTAAACATCGATTTACTGAGTTTATTCGGCATTCATGACTGTTTTTCTTTTCCAAGATCTTGCATGGCTTCAAGGACCAGGTGGGGGAGGAGAACTGGCAGCAATTCTCAGAGCAGTTCCCACCTCTGCTGAAGGAGCGCCTGTCTGCCTGCTATGGCGTTTAACCCGACCTCTTCCTCGTCCACACAGGACACCAACCTGTTAGGTATGTCCAGCAAACCCCCCCATAATTTAGTGGGCATCCTGATACAGCATTCCAACTACTTGTTCTTCTACACACAAATTCTTTATTATTTTTATTCCGCCGGGTTATTTTGAGCCTCTTCTGCTCCCACATTCCACATCGCAGAAACTCCGCTCAAACATCAAAAAGTTCTGCTCGATCAGGAATCGATGGCTATTTTTCTCATTCATAACTTTCATAATTCCAGGGATATATCCCATAATTCATCACATTTTTAACATGGAAGTCAATGGAGAAACTCTTCAGACTTGAAAAGTCTTCATGCGACTTCAACTGCCAACTGCTCCTTCATACTTTCACTCGGAAACCTCATTGCAACTTTAAAATGTTATACATCTTTCTGACATTATTCGGGTTAAACCATTTTTATATCGGATTCATACTTTTAGAAATATTAAACATTTTTCAGACCTTGGTAAAGAGTTCAGATTTTAACATGAGTGTGTATTGCGCAGCTTGTAGAGTGCGTGATGTCACAGCTAGAGTGGAGGAGAGCTTGAAATTCGCCTTCATACTTTTTTTCCCTTCTTTTTTTTTAAACCTGCCATAATTCCCAAACCCTACACTCCTTCTTTTCAAGAAAAACGTAGGAAAACAACTCGTAGCTTGAAAAATAAAAAATAATTAAACAAAATGCCTCTTGAGGGCATGAAGTGACAAAAACTTTCAACATGTCTCCATTTAGGCCCATTGTAAATTCAGCCTGATCTTTCCTCACAACAGCAGCAGCACACATTTAGGCTGCCAAAAAGGCCACAGTATTGACCCGAAAGTAAATAAAAAGCACACTTTTGACGCTCGGTGTCCTTGACATGCTTCACGCGTTGACATTTCACCGATATCTGTCACGGTTCTTCAACAAAACGTTCACATGTAAGAGGTTTATCTCATTCAGAACAATGGAAAGTCTCTTCTCTCACTGATTACTGCACATCACCATGGAAACCTTTGATCTTTGGGCTCAGGTGTTTCATAACTTCGTTAGCTCAAACATAAACACCTGTGTGTTGGAGATATGACATGATGAGCTCATGACTCCAACTGACAAGCTCAGAACGCCACCAAACATCACATGATGGTTAATACTGTGGCCCTGAACAGCTCTACATCAAATCTGATGTTACATAATGTGGTGGTACCATGACAACGCATTCCTCGCCATAAAACAATGTCGTTGGAACTCCAATGGAACATCCCTTGCCAAAAAACACGATGTTGTCGTGATACCTATGCAAATGGTCAAAACGGTACCAGACTTCGGATAATGGTTAATGGTCCGGCCCTCAACAGCTCTGTCAATTATGGGGTGGGATCATATGCCGTTTCCATGGAAACACATCCCTCGCCATAAAACACGATGTCGCTGTAATTCCAATGGACACGATCCGATCGTCCCTCAAACTTCGCTTGTATATCACCGATTCATGCCAAAACAGCTCTACGCCAAATCTGAGATCTCAACATAGGCTGTTTCCATGTCGCCATAAACACGATGTTGTCGTAACTCATATGAAGGGTCAAAACATAGGCTGTTTCCATGTCGCCATAAACACGATGTTGTCGTAACTCATATGAAGGGTCAAAACAGCACCAGACTTCATGATGGCTAATGGTCCAGCCTTCAACATGTCTATAGCCGCGTTCACACTGCGGTACTTTTCCCACAAAGGTTCATGCGAACTTAGTTCATGATCGCGTTCACACCAAAAAGAGCCGGTACTAAAAGTAGTTCATGCGAACCTTTTTACCCCCTCGAAAGTCCCTGCTAGAAAGCAGGGACTTTCGAGCGGCTCTTTTTTGAGAAAATAGCTATATTCCTGATTGGCTGGGCGAATTGCAAACCACGACCCGTAAAACTCCCAAAAAGATTTGTGAAGCCGCCATTTTATTATCCTCGCATTAGCATTATTAGCATTAGCCCAGCGCAGAAACGCAGAGAGACTAACTTATGGCAACACAAAATAAAACATGGGAGCGGTGGAGATGAGGAGGTGTCGGCGTTCTGGCGATTTACTCGGAAGGCTTCAGTAGAAGCTGCTGGGACTCCCAGCAGCTTCTACTGAAGCCAGTCCCCAACTCCGGGGACTTTGGGCGGCAGTATACGCCGTGAAGTGGGTAAACCTGCCAGTAAACCCAAAGCAGAAGAAGAAGTGACGTCAGCGGCTTCATTTGCCTAATCCACCCCCAGGGACTTTTTCTGGTGTGAACGCGATCTGTACTTAGTTCATGCGAACTAAAGAGTTTGCATGAACTAAGTTCGCATGAACCTTTGTGGGAAAAGTACCGCAGTGTGAACGCAGCTTATGTGCCATTACTGAGTTTTCCTCAAAAGCTGTTGCCCTCGCCGTAAAACACGATATTGCTATAACTCCTTATGAAAATCGTCAAAGTGCTGAAACTTCGCATGTGCTAACAGTCCAGCCGTGACAACATCTATGTGACTGTTTCTTCAAATGCCGTTGCCATGGTAACACAAGGCTCGTCATGAAACACGGTTTTCTCATAACTTCAGTGAAAATGCTCCCAACGGCCCAAACCTTCACCGGTTTGGTAAAGATGCAGCCATCCACACATTTAAGCGTATTATGGAGTGTCATCAAATGCCGTTGCAATGGCGACAGATCACTCGCCATCAAGTTAGTTCAAAAGTTAGCAGTTCAAATATTCTGCTGCTTTTCAAATTCTTTTTACTTTCTTTTCTTCTCTCATCACACATTCAAGCCCCCAGTGTTCATGTATAATTTCAATCTAAATTCTTCACTTTCTTCTTACACATTACATTTCAGCATAGCAGTTCAGCGTCAGCTTTTCAGTATAAAGCATTCCCACTAGCAATTTCTTCAGGAATTGCATTCTCTAGTTAATATAAGCTCTTCAGTTACTCGTATGTGATTTTAATTTCTTTCCTCTCTGTCTTTTCCCCAGGTTAATGTAGGGGAGGGATACTGGGGAACTCATTGCACTGCCCAGATTGTGGGGAGAAACACGAGCTGGAGGGATGTGACCGGCTTTGACCCTCCACTCAGCGGACAGCCCCCTTTCCCCCCGCACCCTGTGTGTCTCTCGGAGGGAGGGAGGGAGGGTGGGAGGAGGGTGGTGGGTGTGGGAGGGTAAACTGGGGATATACATATACCTCTCGGGTTAAACGCCTCACTTAATCCAACTCACTCTAAAGTCACTTTCGCCCACAGGGATCCTAGGTGAGGTAGGTGAGGCTGGCTTCGACCGCCCCCTCCTCCATTTGATTATTTTGTTATGATGGGTGACGGCTGGGAGGGCAGGGGAGGGGGGGTTGGCAGATAGGTACATTAAAAGGAATGATCTGAACCAGCGTAGGGTGCCACAGTCCCAAACACCACATGCACGTAGTCCGTGGACTCGCACACATAGATGTGATTTAATCAGGCTCGTGCCAGAGGCTAAACTAAAAGAGGCTTTTACTAAGTAACGATGCAGGAAATGTGCACAAATAGTTTGCACCTTTTACTAAGAATTTGCATAAACCATTTGGTGTGCATATACATGGGTCTTCTCTTTTCACATGTACATTTAGCTGAATTTAATTTCCTTCCTCTTCCCTCAGTTACTGAGTTCCTCTCCAATCATAGGCCTCTTGTTTTCCTCTTCGTTTGAGGCTAAAGAAGACGCAGTAGGACTAAGGTTTTACCACCGCAGTACCAAGCTATTGCATGGCATATGATCACCTCTTAAGTGACGCATGTTTAAGTGAATGTTCTGGTCTTGTTGCTCACTTGATTTATTATTAGAGTAATTGTCATCAGTTTGAAGCTGTCGGGTGCTTGGTTCGTTTGTCCTCCCATCCATACATACATATTGACTAATCAATGTCCCTTTTAGTTTAATGGAGGCTGTGCTTGTGAAGACCAATTCTAGGCAGATGAATACAGGAATTAGCGTAATATCTGATTGTTTGGAGAATCCCTCTGCAACAACAGTTCAAATACTGTAGGTAAGTTGAGAAGCCTTTTTGCTGCTGCTGCTTCATTTTAAGAGACTTCACGAAAACAGACTAAATGAGAGCGATAAGACATCACCAAAAATGAATTGGTTCTTACTCATATAAATGCACTTTTTTCTTTTTGTAAGAAATTGAGAATTTCAAATGTAAGAAACAGTAATAATGTACTGATCTTGAGACATCGTTTTTTTTGATAAGTGATTTTAGGACTGTTAATGGCTTGCTGAAGTAAGCGTAATGATATTAAATGGTAAAATGACTAGGTAAGACATGAGGCTTCTTAACAGAGTTAGTTTTATAATGTAGCTCCTAAGATGGATCGAATAGGATTTAAGAGGGAGACATCTTAATTGCAGTATTTTGGATCTTTGTGAACCTATCAATCCACTTCTGTTTGAGAGTCCCCATCTTTCTGACCAAAGCTTTTCGTGAAACGGCGGCTGCTCGTGCCATCGAGGCTCCTCCTGGTCATAGTCATTGCATGCTTCTCAGTCTTGCTCCAGTTTTCTTTTTTAAAGTAATTTTTATAATGGATCCATTTGAAGGGATCTACCTTATAAGAGCTTTGTCAATGGCAATGTCACTCTCTGCTGGACTAATAAGGTACTTCTCCAGCTTCTGATCAAACTAGTGATTGTTGTTGCCATATATTCACCCGTTAATACTGTGTAGGATTTGCCTGGGAATACACTGACTCTCGAGTCCAAATGGTTCTCCCCTGACACTGGTTAGCTTATGTGAGAGTCTTTATCCAGCTTTATCTTTTAGTCTTTGTCCATAGTGGATGGTTGTAATGGAAGTGTGTATGGCTGTTTTCTTGTTGGTGTTTTTACTATAAAGGTGTGTACGTGAGTACTGCTTAGATGTAATATTGCACCAGCCCTACAATAAAGTTATGTCAGGAAAGTTAATATGGCCACTTGGAGCTTCAACCTTCACCTGCCAGTTATCACCACTCAAATCTCACTATGGCAAAAAGTCCAAATCTATTTCCTGAGTTGATGGGTTAAGTTTCCTTAACACCTTACAGGGTAGATACTAATGGCATCTTCTCCGGGTTTACCTGAAGGCAAGTGTTGAGTTTGGAGGTGGCCATTTGCTAATCACAGCCTCGACACATCAGTTCTTGGAGCAGCAACCGGTGAAGCATTAATTACCTGAATCACTTAGGATGCAGCTCCTGGGCCGCGAGAATTGGTTAAAAGTTGACCACTTCACCATGTTGGGATACTCCAAGCGATATACAGAAGTAAATTCAAATGCAAGATGTCCACTTGTTGTTTTTTTTTATTTTGATGCACATGTGACAGTTTTGTTTTTATTAATTTATTTTGTTTCTGATTTTGTTTTTTGTGCCCCAGTGCACAAATTTCTTTTGGACTTTAAAAGTTTTTTTTTTCCTTCTTTTTATTTAAAGAATAATTTGTTTTCGTTGTTTTATAGCGGACCATTTGATTATGTCAAATCTGATGTTGTGGTTGGACTGAAGGAGGGTCGGTGCTTGCTATGCTTGGTGCATACCTTAGGGAAGAATGTGGAAAAACTCATAACTTTTTTCAATCTGATATCAAGGCTGGCAATTGAATTCAATGTAGTACCTTATTTTTTGCTCAACTGTGGTGCAGATGGGATGTTATCCAACGTATCTTTTTATTTAATTTTCTGTGAATAGGGGAAAATAAATTGTTTTCTATTAAGATTTGAGTAGTCTGAAGTTTTGTGTTCCATTTCATCAACTGAATCTGTTTGGGCCGAACTTGGTTCCTGAACTAAGATGAAATTCCTGTATACATTAAAAACCTAATAAATAAAAAGTATTTACTTTTTTACACAGTGCACCCAACTGAAATATTTGATTTGGAAGTGTTCCCTGCGATTATTTTAGATCTATACTGAAGTTAAAGACATGTCAAAAAGATAGACTTAAAAGCAAGCGGAGGTTGGAGAAGTACTCGGATCTTGTACTGCATTACAAGTAGAATTTACCAGAGTGTCTGAGTACTCTATTACAAGTAAAGGTCCTGCATTCCAAATGTTACTCAAGCAAAAGTATTGGTATCAAAATATACATGGCGTACTTATTATGCAGATTGATCAATTTCAGAATAATATATATGATGTGTTTAGATTACAATGATTGATCATTAAAGTGTTATGCAAGCTGGTAAAGGTGCAGCTAGTTTAAATAAGGACAGAGGGTGTCGTATTGTAATACTGATATTCTGTACAAACTGAAGTCCACTGAGACAAATGTAACATTTGTGATATTGGGCTATATAAATAAACATTGATTGATTGAAATAACCTGTATACCAACAGGGTTTTTCAAAAATGTTTTTCCTTGCATGGCCTCAGATCTACTTCATATAGTAAACAAATCTCCTCACTCAGGTGATTTTCCACAGGCCCTGAAAACTGCAGTCATTAAACCGCTCTTAAAAAAAGCATAATCTAGACGCTTCAGTAATGAACAATTACAGGCCCATATCAAACCTTCCATTTCTAGGTAAAATCATTGAAAAAGTAGTTTTTCAACAGTTGAGTAATTTCTTGCATTTAAATAACTGTTTGGATGTGTTCTAGTCAGGATATCGTCCAAACCACAGCGCTGAGACTGCTCTTGTAAGGCAAGACAAGTTTATTTATATATCACCTTTCAACACAAGGCAATTCAAAGTGCTTTACAAAAAATGAAAGACATTAAGAAAATGGCATTTTATATCAGTCATTAAAAAGAAAAGATAATAAAATAAACATTAAAAGAAAAAATACATGGATAAAAGTTACAGTGCAGTTTAAGATTATAGTTCAATTAAAAGCAGCGGCAAAAAGAAAAGTCTTCAGCCTGGATTTAAAAGTAGTCAGAGTTGCAGCGGACCTGCAGGTTTCTGGGAGTTTGTTCCAGATATTTGGAGCATAATAACTGAACGCTGCTTTACCATGTTTAGTTCTGACTCTGGGGACAGAAAGCTGACCAGTCCCTGAAGACCTGAGAGATCTGGATGGTTCATAATTTAGCAGGAGGTCAGAAATGTATTTTGGGCCTAAACCATTCAGTGCTTTATAAACCAGCAGCAGTATTTAGAAATCTATTCTTTGACACACAGGAAGCCAGTGTAAAGACTTCAGAACAGGAGTGATGTGATCCACTTTCTTAGTGTTAGTGAGGACTCGAGCAGCGGCGTTCTGAATCAGCTGCAGCTTCCTAATAGATTCTTTAGTGAGACCTGTGAAGACACCATTACAGTAGTCGAGTCTACTGAAGATAAAAGCATGGACAAGTTTTTCCAAATCCTGCTGTGACATTAGTCTTTTAATCCTAGATATATTCTTTAGGTGATAGTAGGCTGATTTAGTAACTGTTTCAATGTGACTGTTGAAACTCAGGTCAGAGTCCATGACTACACCTAGATTTCTGGCTCTCTGTTTTGAACATTGCAGACTGAAGCTCAGCGCTAACTTTTAAACGTTCTGCCTTGGCGCCAAAAACCATTACCTCAGTTTTATCTTTGTTTAATTGGAGAAAGTTCTGACACATCCAGTCATTGATTTGTTCAATGCACTTACTCAGTGTTTGAATTGAACTAACAGATATAAGGAGTTTTTTCAACAACAAAGTGGAGCAGAGTCCTCTCCTGTCAGACTGAGAGACTCAGTGAGCTAAAGGACTCTGTTATCTCAGTGGGTCTCAAACGTTTTGGTCACCATTAATGTAAACAATTATTTCCGAGGCATACCTTTTTATATGATAATTTTAGTTATACAAAAATAAGAGAATAAATGAAAAACAGGTATGAAATACTATATGACAGTAAAAAAAGAATAAAGTTTAAAAGGGTGATTTGTAAAATATCCATAAAGAAAAAGTAAATCTGTTAACAGTTCTGTTTCAAATGGGTGTTGAGAGATGTATCCATAGATCTCTTCATTTTGCTCTCAAAGTGCACCAGATTGATGCTTTTAACTTCAATATTTAAAAATAAATCTTCCCGGGGGAGCTTGCCCCCGGACCCCCCTATGTTAGGTCCACACACCACCTGTAAAAATAGCACTTTACCCCTGCTTACACCTATATGCCGTGAGCTGATTATCGAGCCTTCATTGTAACAGTCGCGGGTACACTGTGTATGTGCGTGGGGATTGTTGCAGTAGAACATTCCACTGTAGCCTCCCATCCATACATACCACTGTAGCGACCGGTACATTAATGGGAAACCCTAAATGTTTGAGCACCCTCTATGAAACGTCAAGCTTCCCCACAGCCCCAAAAGAAATCTCTGGCGCTGCCACTGAGCCTGACTATTTGTGTTGGGGGGGCCCGACTTTTTTTTTTCTCCAAAAGGGGGGGGCCTGACAGAAAAAGTTTGAGAACCACTGGTCTACGTCAACCCTAAAAGCGGAGGTGCTGTAGACGCTAAATACCATAGCTAAACACCAATCATACAAAAGGAACGATGAAAGATTGTAGCCAAGGCAGCAGAGCTCTGAATATAGCTCTTGTTACTCTCTCTCACTCACTCTCTCACACACACACGCACGCACACGCGCACACACACACATACCATGTATACATCACTTCAGGGGACATTACATTGACTTACATGCATTTCCTGGAGACTTATCCTAACCTTAACCATAACCAACACATGCCTAACCCTAACCCTTACCCTTAACCTAACCAAGTCTTCACCCTAAAATTAATGATTCCCCTCATGGGGACCTCCAATTTGTCCCCATAAGGGAGGCGAGTCCCCACACGTGACTGTAAACAGATTTAGGTCCCCACAAGTATAGTAATGCTAGGCCACACACACACACACACACACACACACACACACACTAGGGCAGCCTCCACGATTATGGCAAAAATCATAATCACGATTATTTTGGTCAATAATTGATATCACGATTATTAAATACGATTATTCATTGGCTTTGAAAACATCAATTTATTGAACTTTAAAACAAATAATAATTTGAACAGTATCTTTTTAACTGTTGATTACCCTGAACGTATAATTCAACTGAAAAACCAATACAAAAATAAAGTGAATAAATTATATATTTAAATAAATAATATCAAAATAATAAATACCAATAAACAAGATCAATAAATATTTTGGAGCGCACTTCCACAAGCTACTAAACATATAAATATGATAAATAAAAATAAATTAGACTAAAATTAATTGGATCAAATGTGTTGTAGTGCACTGTCACAACCTAGCAAAGCTAAATAATAGTTTTTTTCGATTATGTTGTTTTTGTAATTGTGGCAGGCCAAAATCGTAATTGCGATTAAAATACGATTAATTGCACAGCCCTAACACACATACAAGCACACAGAGACATACACACATACACACTTTTTGGCTAACACAGTTCTGTACTGTTATGCTGTTATGTTCAGTCATTGTTCTTATGTTGAACATGAATACATTTACTTTGTAAGTAATTATGGGACAAGAGAGAATGCACCAGACAGCATCTAAGAAAAAATCTAAATGTTCTAGGGGGAGGCCCCCCAAACCCTTCGTGCGACATTTTGTCCTTGCGCATTTTTTTCCCCTGTGGGCCATCTAAGGATCCCAAAATCCTTAATGTCATGCACTGCCTATACTGCAGGGTAGCTTGTGGATTTACTCCATGTTTAACTAAAGTCTGATTTAAGTGACATGTCACTTCGTTAATCCAAATCTGCAAAGTAACTAAAGGTATTAAATGTAGTGGAGTAATAGTACACTATATACTTCTAAATAGTAGTTGAGTAAAATAACAAAATAGCATAACATTGAAAAAAGTACAAGCTAAAATTCTACTCAATCCCACCTCAGAAAGTAAGTGTATCTGTATCACTCTCAAATGGCCTGTAGTATGCTCAGTAAATGCATGTTAATTAGAAAGGAGCACAATAAAAAGTGTTTTTGCCATCTATGAGCTCAAACAATGTTGAATATCATATGCAGTGTGACAGACATTTAAACATGAATGTTACAGCTTTCCTAATTAGTCCAACATCTGCTATTTGTCCATAAGTGTTCATTTGATATTAAAGTTTCAAACTAGGTGACTTCCTTTCTGAGCTAATAATGAGCTTATGTTATCACAATGGTGGTTTTGAAATGACAAGCTCAAACACCGGTTGCAATTATAGTTAACTTCAGAAAACCACCCTAACCACAGGCAACACTGTTTCCTCTCCCCGTCACATACGTTTATTGAACTCACAACAGACGATCGTGGTAAAGAATATTGTTTTTATTCTATATTTTGGGTATGATGAGTATCTCCTTATAATGGGCATTGTCAGCAGGCTAGACTGTTCACTAGTTGTTGGTAAACTCACTTTCTTGCTGACAGAAAAACTTCCCAAGTCTTTCTGAATGAATGTTATCCATATTTAAAATAAAATAATGGGACAATATATTATGAAAGGAAACCTATTCATTATAGAGGAAGAATGTGGTTCTGTCTTTCAGCAAGAAACTGTTTACTGGTTTAAGAAAAACAAACAATCTAAAGGAAGGTAAACAGATGCAGTCACCTTTCTGTTTACTGGGTTAAGAAAGACAATCAATGGAAACAAATGTACACAGACTGCAAAAGTCAAAGCCAGGCTAATAACATCCCCTTAACAGCAAGTTGCGATCTTTTATTAATTGAAAATAATATTTTAAAGGTCAAATATTATGCAAATTCCACGTTTTCATGTCTTTTATAAATAAACATGTGTCCCCTCTGTGTAAAGACATTCTGAAAGTTTCAGGAAAAAAGATTCGCTCCCTTTTTGTCCTGATCCATTTATATAAAAACTTGTCTGAAAATGAGCTGATCAGATTTTGGCCACTTTATGATGTCATAAAAAATGTTTTGCTTGTGTAACCATTAGCCAATCACCAACCAAGGTAACCCCCGCCCTCCTTATCCCTTCCTAGAGCACCATTGTATTCTTTTTAACCAAATATCTCTCAGAGGGGCGTGGGGAGTGGCTCCTTATTTTCATCTAAAGTAACAGACAGAGAATCAGCACTTTTGAAACGGGGCTGAAACGGAGGGGATTATGGGATGCTGCAATGATCTGTTTGGAGTTTGGAGCCAAACACTTCAGAGACATGTTTTGTATATATCTGAGAACTATAATATATTGATTGAAAACAATAGGGGACCTTTAAAGACTTGCATGGTCTGTCCCAATGCCTGTGTGGAGAAGTGATGCCCTGAGTTTATATAGGCTTGTTTGAGACAAGCGAGACCGACACCGACCTGCGCAATTGCGATCGCCGTCTTGCTAGTGCGTTGCATGATGGTTAGTCATTTTGTCCGACTTGCTCTGGAGGCTCGCCTATATGAGACGTTGAAATCTCGCGGGACAAAGACGCCGGCAGCCTTGAGAGCGAGGCTGAGCAGTTTCTCTCCACGAGCTGCGGAAGCGAAATGCTTGATGGGAAACGACCTTCTTATTATCAACGACTCACTGGTATATCGAGCGGAGCGCTCATTGGTGGTTTTTACCTGCTGAGGAAACTCTCCAATTGGCTCGGAAAAGGTTTGTTGTTGTTTTGTGTCAGTTTTACGTCGCCACTTGAATTCACATTTTTCATCATTGTTCCACAATGTTTATCATCATGAAATTAATATCTATATATGTTATACTATACTTGCACTGCTTACCGTTTTCATACTTTATATCTTAGCATATTCATACACACTGTTAATACTGCTCATACTGCTCATAGGCTGCTGTGTGTATCTAGTGTATTCATACACCTCACTGTTTATTCATCATTCAATTCAGTCAATATTTTATTCTGTAGATTGTGTACATTGCTTTCCACTTCACTGCTTGTTGCACCTGGTTAGAAGCTAAACTGCATTTCGTTGTCTCAGTACCTGTAATCTGTGCAATAACAATAAAGTAGAATCTAATCTTGAGCAGGAACAAATGTATTTACTTAGTACATATCTGACATTAACGATTAAACACATTTGTGCATTCTTTATGAATGCAAACCGAGTCAAGCCGACTCCGAGAGGAGAGACACCTCTGGAGATCAGAAGAGAGAAACTTGCTCTGTCATACTGGGTCAGGCTACAAGGAAGTGGAGAGGAAAATATCACAAACAGAACACTACAGGATTGCTGGGAATATACAAAGTTCCAGGGGCGTGGGTTTGGCTGGAAGGGAAAGGAGAGAACGAGGGCATATGGAGGGAGACCATAAAGTTTGCCAAAGCAAGCTCATTTAGCCGTGTTCCCCCATGGCTTTTCCCAGAAGCTAATATCGATGTAAGTATCATAGAAAAGAAAAAAGAGTGGCAAATAAATGAAGTGGGAATTAAAACGAGTATACCTGAACGAAAAGTATTACAATTACCTCAACATGTACACAGATGGATCTAAGAAGCAAGAATGCGTGGGGATAGGGGTATATCCCAGAATTCAAAATATCAATCTCAAAATGAGTGTCAAATAACTTATCAGTTTATACAGCAGAAATACTAGCAGCAATTATTGGGCTACAATGGGTTGAAGAGGTCAGACCTGATAGGGTGGTGATATGCACAGACTCACTATCTGCTTTGAAAAGCATACAGTCGACAATAACTGTTAGAGAAGATTTATTTATTGAACTTAACCATTGCTTACTGAGACTTCAGAGGAGGGGAATAGATGTGCAGTTATGCTGGGTGCCATGAGGGGGTTAAAGGGAATGAGCATGCTGATAAGTTAGCAAAAGGAAATAGCAATACCAGTTTCACTTGGGAAAGGAGAAGGAAAAGCAATAATTAAGAAGAAAAGTATGGAAATATGGCAGAACAGGTGGGAGGAAGATCAGAAAGGGAGGAGATACCACAAATTACAGAAATCAGTCATAATAAAGATCTATACAGAAAGGAACATACGGGAGGAGATCACTAGACTCAGACTGGATCATGCAGGATTAAATGGCACAATGTTTATAATGGGACAAAGCGAAGTTGAAGAATGCAGGTGGTGTGGAGTGAAATAAAATGTGGAACACATCATATTACACTGCAACATGTACAAAACAGAGAGGGGAAAACTGAGAAACAGGGTCAGAGAGGCAGGAAGGGAGTGGAGCCTGATGGGGATACTGGGAACAGAAGGTGAGGGGGTTAAGAGCTACCAGGAAGAGAGTGGAGCCTGATGGGGATACTGGGAACAGAAGGTGAGGGGGTAAGAGCTGCCAGGAAGGCCATTCTTAAGTATTTGAGTGAAACAGGATTGATTGGAAGAATTTAAAACAACGTAAATACAATGGTATAATTCCAAGTGGTGATAGGATGATGTGGTGATACACACTCTTTACAGTAGGTGGCGGTATGCACCTTAAAGTTGTTTGCAATCCGCCAATAACTGAGAGAAGAAGAAGAAGCCGACCCCGAGCTGTCCGACTTCAGGCGAGCTTTTTGAGACCTCCTCCGGCTGCAATCGGCTATTCTCGTCTACTTTCGAGTTTTAGAGGCGAGCTCATCTGAAACGAGCCTGATAAAGTCACCACGTGACACCGGCTATATATCCCGGTGTCGTCAGAGGATCTGTTCCTTTTCACGCTGCGCGAGAGCAACGTGGCTACATTCTTGTAGGCGACAGCGTTCGGTTTCGTGACTGATCCAGTCGGAGCCGCGGGTTGTTGACTCGTCCTCCTGGAGCTGTAGCCGGCTGCGCAGAGCTTCGACGGAAAGGTCTGTGTCAACTTTGTTGGTGACGGCACCCTCTCCCAGCTAAGTTGTCCTGATTGCTGTCTTGTTTATTGTTTGGCTTAGACATTCTGGTGACGACAGTGTTCCCGCTTCCTCTCCCATAAAGTTGCCCTTATTGTGCCATGTTTTACTTTTTTGCATAGCTGATTGTGGCAGCGTTGTGCCCGAGCTATCTTTAGCATTTTGAGTTTCCAGCTTTAGCTGCGTTTCTCGTTTGATTTAGATCAGTAGCATGGCTCAGCCTAACTATATCGCTGTTATTTATGGGTTAAATGCAGAGAATAATTGTCACACTGTGCTCTGCATTTGTGACCATTAAAGAGGGTCTCATCCCTTCCATTATTATTAGTATTATATTATAGTGTGCACTGCAGACATTTTAGAGAGCAAGGCAAGCGCCTTTCTTGGCATCTGCAGGCAGCATGGAGAACTGGATACAGCGTGGGAGGCGGGGCCTCATTCATTCCTATGAGTTGCTCATGAAGATAAAATGGCCCAGTCTTTGAGAGAGCGAAACGTCACAGATTACCCATCATGCCTGAGAAGTACCCGTATGTGCGCTCATAGAACATGCGCAACTTTAACCGCGTCAGTAGGGACTGTCACTACCCGATCCGTCACCCTGCCCGATCGGTTCTGCGCATGTGCGAGAGGGTCCGCCATGTTGGACAACTCCGGACGGCAACACCAGATGGACACTTGACACAGTGGCTTTTAGCAAAGCTCAAAAGAAAAACCGAGAGAGATGAGTTATTGTTATTACAACGTGACTTCACTATTATTTAACAACTCTTTTTATTGGGTTCTTTTATTTGGGGTTAAGTACATTGTCAGAATAAGTGAGGAATGAATTTAACTTCTGTTAGACAGCCATATGCCATACATTTTTGCATACATTCACAGTAAATATTTATTCAGTATGATAGCTGTCTAACAGAAGTTAAATCTATTTCTCACTTATTCTGACAATGTACTTAACCCCAAATAAAAGAACCCAATAAAAAGAGTTGTTAAATAATAGTGAAGTCACGTTGTAATAACAATAACTCATCTCTCTCGGTTTTTCTTTTTGAGCTTTGCTAAAAGCCACTGTGTCAAGTGTCCGTCTGGTGTTGCCGTCCGGAGTTGTCCAACATGGCGGACCCTCTCGCACATGCGCAGAACGGGACGAAATAAAACGATAGTTACATCTGTAACTACGGTACTATGAATCCCGGATGACCGCCAGAGTATCTTGTCGCTCGGAATTATTGTGTGCTCGCGAGATTCTGGGAACAGATCCTCTGACGACACCGGCATATATATATAACCGGTGTCACGTGGGGTGACAGTGGCTGCATCTCACTTCGGTTAAATTAAATCCTTGCGTCCCTCACTTGCGTCGTTTCCCTGAGTGTAGTCCCTCCCACCAGGGAAGCATGGGGAGATGTAAGAAAACCACGAGAAGCAGGGACATGAGTTTTAAGAGCAATGAGACGACCTTTCCTCCGGAGCATCAAATGAAGCGATGTCCGTTTGTGACAACTCCGCACAGCTGGTCGTCTGACAGCAGCCAGCTCTGTCCGCGTTATTTTTACAAACACCACCGTCACACATTTACGGACAAACTTTTGTATCATCCCAAATAAATAAAATAAAAACTCATTCTCAAAAAAGATAACCGCCATTCTTAAAATGTATAAACGTACAATAGTTTCAAAACCGAGTTAGATTAACATTCATTGGATTGCACACTTTGTTTGTTTGTGTGGATATGAAGCAAATTCACATTTTAAATGGTACTTAAAGGTGGGTTAGGTAATTTGAGAAACCAGCTCAAGTGCGCTAGAATCTGAAAGTACACAACCGGAAAAAATCTGCCTCTTCCTTCAGACTTCCTTACAGAGCCCCTCCTCCAACACTCACGAACCCGCACATGCTTGTGCTTATTGTTAAATAATAAACTCTTTTTGTCTGCTTATTTGAATATAAAGCCCAGTATCTGGATATGATGAAAAAGCCTTTATTGAAAAAAGATGATGCATTTTGTTTTAATTTCTGATCCAGATATGCCAAATGATGTTAAGCTAAGTGGCACAGTTGAGTGTTTGCCATTTAAGTCTGTGCAAACCACACTGCCAATGTTTTTTCACTTTGCCATTCATTGTTTTTAGTACATGAAAAATGTCCTTTTCCTCATGACGGAACGTTTCTAAAAGTTGTAATACATTCCACCTCTCGTGGAACGAGAACACATGGGCTCAATAATCAAGTCCACTATATGTCATTTAACCTGTGTTAAATCAATGTTCTTCTATGTGCAGAGATGCAGCCGTACGTGGGCGTGGTTCTGCCAAACCTGGTGGAGGTCATCAACAGACCCAACACACCCAAGACTTTGCTGGAAAACACAGGTACACACACTGTCAGACACAGGCCGTTTCTCAATGTCGAGTATGCCTGCTGCAGAGCCACTATTTCAAGTATACTACGTCATCGTGTGGCATCGAAGGACTGTTTAAATGCATGTTAAATGCCCAGCATTCGGCGCCACTCGATGACGTAGTATACTTGAAATAGGGGCTCTGCAGCAGGTATACTCGACATTGAGAATTGGCCACAGTTTAGGTTGTATGTACTTCAAACATTGGGAAGCATTTGAGTGTCAGAGGGAGTTGACGTTAACTTGTGTCGTCTCCCTGTGTGCAGCCATTACCATCGGCAGACTGGGTTACGTCTGCCCCCAGGAGGTGGCGCCACAGCTGCAGCAGTTCATCAGACCATGGTGAGTTTATTGTCATTCTGATGTCATGAAATCACAAGTTTACTGATATTAAAATGAGATGCTCTTCACTTTTCTGTTTTGAATCCCAGTAGCCCTTATTGCAATACATTCATATGAACTTTAATTAATTCAGAAAGGACAATTCTTTTTGGTTTACAGAAGAAAAGGAAGTCATTGGGACAAAATATGGATGAATAAACCCTCCACTGTTGTCCACCCCCCTTTCCCAGGTGCACATCGTTGAGGAATATCCGAGATAACGAGGAGAAGGACTCGGCCTTCAGGGGGATCTGCGTGATGATCGGTGTGAACCCTGCAGGCGTGGTGCAGGTGAGCAGATGTGTAATAAAAGCTGTAGAGGCTACAGAGGACGTCCAGCTGACTCCTTTCTGGAAATGATGACACACCCAGCTCATTGATTTATAATGATACCTTATGTTCCTATATTTTCTGATCCAGAATCACACTTTACACCCCTGACCCTGTTCATTTGAGCTCTGAATTTATGCTTAACTTCTTCTCTCTCTCTCTCTCTCTCTCTCTCTCTCTCTCTCTCTCTCTCTCTCTCTCTCTCTCTCTCTCTCTCTCTCTCTCTCTCTCTCTCTCTCTCTCTCTCTCTCTCTCTCTCTCTCTCTCTCTCTCCAGGACTTCATTTTCTTCTGTGACGCTGTGGCCTCCTGGGTCAACCCCAAGGTCGACCTGAGAGACGTGTTTTATAAGGTGAGAGCCTCGTCATCAGGAGTACCATCACTGTTCCCATCTTCTCACACCCAAGGACCTCATGTTAGATGATTAATGTTTCAATGAAATGTTTCCTCAATTCAGTCTCGCTCGCCACACTCTGTGATGATCACCTTACAGACATTCGAAATCTGATTAAAACGTGCGGATGACTTTTGAGTCTGAGAAGTGTGTGTCAGGCATGAGAATCACTCACCTTTCGGCGAAATTCGCCGTTTTGAATCCAAAATAGGTCGTTTGTGTGATTCATGTAGATCTGCAATAAAAATATTTTTGGGGTATGGGGGGGGTCTGGGACCCGGAGTAATCTGCGGCCGCGAGCTGTTATGTGCCATCATGACACGCATGGTGTTCTTTTTTTATATATTATAATGCAGCGCGAGCTGTGTGCTCGAGTCTTCCTGCCTGTCGGCTCTGCTGCTCCGCGATGATGGTCTAGCTTCAGCAGCCACATTAGCTACGTTAATATTAACTGTGCGGTCCGGAGTCACTGTGGCACAGACTGGACCGCTGGTGAACAGCTGTTAGAACGGGCCGTTCAGGTGTTCAGAGCAGAGCTCCCTGTCGGAGCGCAGAGCGTGATGTGCACTGAAAAGTTTTTCTGTCGCAATATTATCGTTGAGCTAGCTAGCTAGCATACATTGTCACTATCTGCTAACGTTAGCTTTAGCCTTCGTTTTCTAATAGTTTTTTTTCATAGGCGATAAACGGAGGTGGTATAAGTATAGATCTTGTACTTGAGTAAAAGTAGAAGCACTCAGATATTGTACTAGAGTAAAAGTAGAAGTACTCAGATCTTGTACTTGATTAAAAGCAGAAATACTCAGATCTTGTACTTGAGTAAAAGTAGAAGTACTCAGATCTTGTACTTGATTAAAAGTAGAAGTACTCAGATCTTGTACTTGATTAAAAGTAGAAGTACTCAGATCTTGTACTTGAGTAAAAGTAGAAGTACTCAGGTCTTGTACTTGAGTAAAAGTAGAAGTACCAGAGTGTAGGAATAGGAATACTCTGTTAGTAAAAGTACTGCATTCAAAATGTTCCTCAAGTAAAAGTAGAAAAGTATTCTCATCAAAATATAGTGAAAGTAGCGACAGTAAAAGTAGTCGTTGTGTAGATTGGTCCATTTCAGAATAATATATATATATATATGTTTTATAATGATTGATCATGAAAGTGTTCTCAAAGCTGGTGAAGGTGCAGCTAGTTTGAATGACTTTGTATACTGCAGGGTAGCTGGTGGATTTACTCCAGGTGGAACTAAAGTCTGATTCAATACTTGATTAGATTTCACATCATTCATCCACATATGTGAAGTAACTAAAGGTATTAAATTCATATAGCGGAGTAAAAGTACACCATTTACCTCTGAACTGTAGAGGAGAAGAAGAACAAAGTAGCAAAACATTGAAATACTTAAATAAGGTACAAGTATCTCAAAATTGTACCCAAGTATAGTACTTGAGTTTATGAATTTAGTTACTTTACACCAGATGCCATAAAGATAGAAAGACTCAGCCTTGCACAGAGGCATGACAATAGATTTTCAAAATGCTCAACAGTGCTGCCAAAATGCTAAACTCACTGCTACACAATTAAAATAAATGCTTTTATATATTTCTATTAGATGTGACTCTTCACCATTTCTGTTCTTAGTAACACTGCTGCTTTAGTTGTTCTGACTGCTAAAATCCTCTGTTATTCCTCAGTTTAAAGCCGATATTCCGTGGGGTCGGGGGGCTCGGGTCCTTGTCACCTTTTCCATACCTGATGAGTTTGCATCCCTGATAATACTTAGTAAGGAGGTCATAATATTTTTGACTCATGGCTGGAGTTAAGTTTCTCCAGCTCTCCCCAGGTTGGCAAAAAAATGCATCTCAAAATGCATCAGATTGATGCTTTAAAATATGGAATATTCAAAATGTTCTTCCGGGGGAGCATGCCCCCGGACCCCCCTAGAGGGATAATATCCTTCTCATCTTTTTAACCCCTGACCCGTTTTCATGCCTGGTGTGTAGAGCTTGCTGTTTCAAGGAGGGAGAGCAGTTTGTAAATCATACATGAAGTTGGAAAGGCAGAACTTGTGTAGTGTAAAAGTGACCGGATGTCTTTCTGTTCGTATTGTAACCTGTGTGTTCGTGTCCTCCCTCCAGCTGAGTTCATGCCCATCCTGGGACTCAACCTGAACCCAGAGTTTATCTCGGTGTGTAACAACGCCACCTGGGCCATTGGAGAGATCGCCATGCAAATGGGTAAGTGCTTATTGTTAAATAATAAACACTTTTTGTCTGCTTATTTGAATATAAAGCCCAGTGTCTGGATATGATGAAAAACCATTTGTTGAAAAAAGATGATGCATTTTGTTTTAATTTCTGATCCAGATATGCCAAATGATGTTAAGCTAAGTGGCACAGTTGAGTGTTTGCCATTTAAGTCTGTGCAAACCACACTGCCAATGTTTTTTCACTTTGCCATTCATTGTTTTTAGTACATGAAAAATGTACTTTTCCTCATGACGGAACGTTTCTAAAAGTTGTAATACATTCCACCTCTCGTGGAGCGAGAACACATGGGCTCAATAGTCAAGTCAGTATATGTCATTTAACCTGTGTTAAATCAATGTTCTTCTAGGTGCAGAGATGCAGCCGTACGTGGGCGTGGTTCTGCCAAACCTGGTGGAGGTCATCAACAGACCCAACACACCCAAGACTTTGCTGGAAAACACAGGTACACACAGTTTAGGTTGCATGTACTTCAAACGTTGGGAAGCATTTGAGTGTCAGAGGGAGTTGACGTTAACTTGTGTCGTCTCCCTGTGTGCAGCCATTACCATCGGCAGACTGGGTTACGTCTGCCCCCAGGAGGTGGCGCCACAGCTGCAGCAGTTCATCAGACCATGGTGAGTTTATTGTCATTCTGATGTCATGAAATCACAAGTTTACTGATATTAAAATGAGATGCTCTTCACTTTTCTGTTTTGAATCCCAGTAGCCCTTATTGCAATAAATTTGTATGAACTTTAATTAATTCAGAAAAAACCACAATTAGTTTTGGTTTACAGAAGAAAAGGAAGTCATTGGGACAAAATATGGATGAATAAACCCTCCACTTTTGTCCACCCCCCTTTCCCAGGTGCACATCGTTGAGGAATATCCGAGATAACGAGGAGAAGGACTCGGCCTTCAGGGGGATCTGCGTGATGATCGGTGTGAACCCTGCAGGCGTGGTGCAGGTGAGCAGATGTGTAATAAAAGCTGTAGAGGCTACAGAGGACGTCCAGCTGACTCCTTTCTGGAAATGATGACACACCCAGCTCATTGATTTATAATGATACCTTATGTTCCTATATTTTCTGATCCAGAATCACACTTTACACCCCTCACCCTGTTCATTTGAGCTCTGAATTTACGCTTAACTTCTTCTCTCTCTCTCCAGGACTTCATTTTCTTCTGTCACGCTGTGGCCTCCTGGGTCAACCCCAAGGACGACCTGAGAGACATGTTTTATAAGGTGAGAGCCTCGTCATCAGGAGTACCATCACTGTTCCCATCTTCTCACACCCAAGGACCTCATGTTAGATGATTAATGTTTTCAATGAAATGTTCCTCAATTCAGTGCTCGCTCGCCACACTCTGTGATGATCACCTTACAGACATTCGAAATCTGATTAAAACGTGCGGATGACTTTTGAGTCTGAGAAGTGTGTGTAGAGCTTGCTGTTTCAAGGAGGGAGAGAGCAGTTTGTAAATCATACATGAAGTTGTAAAGGCAGAACTTGTGTAGTGTAAAAGTGACCGGATGTCTTTCTGTTCGTATTGTAACCTGTGTGTTCGTGTCCTCCCTCCAGCTGAGTTCATGCCCATCCTGGGACTCAACCTGAACCCAGAGTTTATCTCGGTGTGTAACAACGCCACCTGGGCCATTGGAGAGATAGCCATGCAAATGGGTGAGTGCTTATTGTTAAATAATAAACCCTTTTTGTCTGCTTATTTGAATATAAAGCCCAGTGTCTGGATATGATGAAAAACCCTTTGTTGAAAAAAGATGATGCCTTTTGTTTTAATTTCTGATCCAGATATGCCAAATGATGTTTAGCTAAGTGGCACAGTTGAGTGTTTGCCATTTAAGTCTGTGCAAACCACACTGCCAATGTTTTTTCGCTTTGCCATTCATTGTTTTTAGTACATGAAAAATGTACTTTTCCTCATGACGGAACGTTTCTAAAAGTTGTAATACATTCCACCTCTCGCGGAACGAGAACACATGGGCTCAATGATCAAGTCCACTATATGTCATTTAACCTGTGTTAAATCAATGTTCTTCTAGGTGCAGAGATGCAGCCGTACGTGGGCGTGGTTCTGCCAAACCTGGTGGAGGTCATCAACAGACCCAACACACCCAAGACTTTGCTGGAAAACACAGGTACACACACTGTCAGACACAGGCCGTTTCTCAATGTCGAGTATGCCTGCTGCAGAGCCACTATTCCAAGTATACTACGTCATCGTGTGGCATCGAAGGACTGTTTAAATGCATGTTAAATGCCCAGCATTCGGCGCCACTCGATGACGTAGTATACTTGAAATAGGGGCTCTGCAGCAGGTATACTCGACATTGAGAATTGGCCACAGTTTAGGTTGTATGTACTTCAAACATTGGGAAGCATTTGAGTGTTAGAGGGAGTTGACGTTAACTTGTGTCGTCTCCCTGTGTGCAGCCATTACCATCGGCAGACTGGGTTCATCACAAGTTTACTGATATTAAAATGAGATGCTCTTCACTTTTCTGTTTTGAATCCCAGTAGCCCTTATTGCAATACATTCATTTGAACTTTAATTCATTGAGAAAGGACAATTCTTTTTGGTTTACAGAAGAAAAGAAAGTCATTGGGACAAAATATGGATGAATAAACCCTCCACTTTTGTCCACCCCCCTTTCCCAGGTGCACATCGTTGAGGAATATCCGAGATAACGAGGAGAAGGACTCGGCCTTCAGGGGGATCTGCGTGATGATCGGTGTGAACCCTGCAGGCGTGGTGCAGGTGAGCAGATGTGTAATAAAAGCTGTAGAGGCTACAGAGGACGTCCAGCTGACTCCTTTCTGGAAATGATGACACACCCAGCTCATTGATTTATAATGATACCTTATGTTCCTATATTTTCTGATCCAGAATCACACTTTACACCCCTCACCCTGTTCATTTGAGCTCTGAATTTACGCTTAACTTCTTCTCTCTCTCTCCAGGACTTCATTTTTCTTCTGTCACGCTGTGGCCTCCTGGGTCAACCCCAAGGACGACCTGAGAGACATGTTTTATAAGGTGAGAGCCTCGTCATCAGGAGTACCATCACTGTTCCCATCTTCTCACACCCAAGGACCTCATGTTAGATGATTAATGTTTTCAATGAAATGTTCCTCAATTCAGTGCTCGCTCGCCACACTCTGTGATGATCACCTTACAGACATTCGAAATCTGATTAAAACGTGCGGATGACTTTTGAGTCTGAGAAGTGTGTGTAGAGCTTGCTGTTTCAAGGAGGGAGAGAGCAGTTTGTAAATCATACATGAAGTTGTAAAGGCAGAACTTGTGTAGTGTAAAAGTGACCGGATGTCTTTCTGTTCGTATTGTAACCTGTGTGTTCGTGTCCTCCCTCCAGCTGAGTTCATGCCCATCCTGGGACTCAACCTGAACCCAGAGTTTATCTCGGTGTGTAACAACGCCACCTGGGCCATTGGAGAGATAGCCATGCAAATGGGTGAGTGCTTATTGTTAAATAATAAACCCTTTTTGTCTGCTTATTTGAATATAAAGCCCAGTGTCTGGATATGATGAAAAACCCTTTGTTGAAAAAAGATGATGCCTTTTGTTTTAATTTCTGATCCAGATATGCCAAATGATGTTTAGCTAAGTGGCACAGTTGAGTGTTTGCCATTTAAGTCTGTGCAAACCACACTGCCAATGTTTTTTCGCTTTGCCATTCATTGTTTTTAGTACATGAAAAATGTACTTTTCCTCATGACGGAACGTTTCTAAAAGTTGTAATACATTCCACCTCTCGCGGAACGAGAACACATGGGCTCAATGATCAAGTCCACTATATGTCATTTAACCTGTGTTAAATCAATGTTCTTCTAGGTGCAGAGATGCAGCCGTACGTGGGCGTGGTTCTGCCAAACCTGGTGGAGGTCATCAACAGACCCAACACACCCAAGACTTTGCTGGAAAACACAGGTACACACACTGTCAGACACAGGCCGTTTCTCAATGTCGAGTATGCCTGCTGCAGAGCCACTATTCCAAGTATACTACGTCATCGTGTGGCATCGAAGGACTGTTTAAATGCATGTTAAATGCCCAGCATTCGGCGCCACTCGATGACGTAGTATACTTGAAATAGGGGCTCTGCAGCAGGTATACTCGACATTGAGAATTGGCCACAGTTTAGGTTGTATGTACTTCAAACATTGGGAAGCATTTGAGTGTTAGAGGGAGTTGACGTTAACTTGTGTCGTCTCCCTGTGTGCAGCCATTACCATCGGCAGACTGGGTTCATCACAAGTTTACTGATATTAAAATGAGATGCTCTTCACTTTTCTGTTTTGAATCCCAGTAGCCCTTATTGCAATACATTCATTTGAACTTTAATTCATTGAGAAAGGACAATTCTTTTTGGTTTACAGAAGAAAAGAAAGTCATTGGGACAAAATATGGATGAATAAACCCTCCACTTTTGTCCACCCCCCTTTCCCAGGTGCACATCGTTGAGGAATATCCGAGATAACGAGGAGAAGGACTCGGCCTTCAGGGGGATCTGCGTGATGATTGGTGTGAACCCTGCAGGCGTGTTGCAGGTGAGCAGATGTGTAATAAAAGCTGTAGAGGCTACAGAGGACGTCCAGCTGACTTCTTTCTGGAAATGATGACACACCCAGCTCATTGATTTATAATGATACCTTATGTTCCTATATTTTCTGATCCAGAATCACACTTTACACTCCTGACCCTGTTCATTTGAGCTCTGAATTTACGCTTAACTTCTTCTCTCTCTCTCTCTCTCTCTCTCTCTCTCTCTCTCTCTCTCTCTCTCTCTCCAGGACTTCATTTTCTTCTGTGACGCTGTGGCCTCCTGGGTCAACCCCAAGGACGACCTGAGAGACATGTTTTATAAGGTGAGAGCCTCGTCATCAGCAGTACCATCACTGTTCCCATCGTTTCACACTCAAGACCTCATGTTAGATGATTAATGTTTTCAATGAAATGTTCCTCAATTCAGTGCTCGCTCGCCACACTCTGTGATGATCACCTTACAGACATTCGAAATCTGATTAAAACGTGCGGATGACTTTTGAGTCTGAGAAGTGTGTGTCAGGCATGAGAATCACTCACCTTTTTGGCGAAATTCGCCGTTTTGAATCCAAAATAGGTCGTTTGTGTGATTCATGTAGATCTGCAATAAAAATATTTTTGGGGTATGGGGGGGGTCTGGGACCCGGAGTAATCTGCGGCCGCGAGCTGTTATGTGCCATCATGACACGCATGGTGTTCTTTTTTTATATATTATAATGCAGCGCGAGCTGTGTGCTCGAGTCTTCCTGCCTGTCGGCTCTGCTGCTCCGCGATGATGGTCTAGCTTCAGCAGCCACATTAGCTACGTTAATATTAACTGTGCGGTCCGGAGTCACTGTGGCACAGACTGGACCGCTGGTGAACAGCTGTTAGAACGGGCCGTTCAGGTGTTCAGAGCAGAGCTCCCTGTCGGAGCGCAGAGCGTGATGTGCACTGAAAAGTTTTTCTGTCGCAATATTATCGTTGAGCTAGCTAGCTAGCATACATTGTCACTATCTGCTAACGTTAGCTTTAGCCTTCGTTTTCTAATAGTTTTTTTTTCATAGGCGATAAACGGAGGTGGTATAAGTATAGATCTTGTACTTGAGTAAAAGTAGAAGCACTCAGATATTGTACTAGAGTAAAAGTAGAAGTACTCAGATCTTGTACTTGAGTAAAAGTAGAAGTACTCAGATCTTGTACTTGATTAAAAGTAGAAGTACTCAGATCTTGTACTTGAGTAAAAGTAGAAGTACCAGAGTATAGGAATACTCAGTTAGTAAAAGTACTGCATTCAAAATGTTCCTCAAGTAAAAGTAGAAAAGTATTCTCATCAAAATATAGTGAAAGTAGCGACAGTAAAAGTAGTCGTTGTGCAGATTGGTCCATTTCAGAATAATATATATGATATGTTTTATAATGATTGATCATGAAAGTGTTCTCAAAGCTGGTAAAGGTGCAGCTAGTTTGAATGACTTTGTATACTGCAGGGTAGCTTGTGGATTTACTCCAGGTGGAACTAAAGTCTGATTCAACACTTGATTAGATTTCACATCATTCATCCACATCTGTGAAGTAACTAAAGGTATTAAATTCATGTAGCGGAGTAAAAGTACACCATTTACCTCTGAACTGTAGAGGAGAAGAAGAACAAAGTAGCAAAACATTGAAATACTTAAATAAAGTACAAGTATCTCAAAATTGTACCCAAGTATAGTACTTGAGTTTATGAATTTAGTTACTTTACACCAGATGCCATAAAGATAGAAAGACTCAGCCTTGCACAGAGGCATGACAATAGATTTTCAAAATGCTCAACAGTGCTGCCAAAATTATAAACTGACTGCTACACAATTAAAATAAATGCTTTTATATATTTCTATTAGATGTGACTCTTCACCATTTCTGTTATTATTAACACTGCTGCTTTAGTTGTTCTGACTGCTAAAATCCTCTGTTATTCCTCATTTTAAAGCCGATATTCCGTGGGGTCGGGGGGCTCGGGTCCTTGTCACCTTTTCCATACCTGATCAGTTTGCATCACTGATAATACTTAGTAAGGAGGTCATAATATTTTTGACTCATGGCTGGAGTTAAGTTTCTCCAGCTCTCCCCAGGTTGGCAAAAAAATGCATCTCAAAATGCATCAGATTGATGCTTTAAAACAGGGGTGGGGAACCTCCGGCCCCCGGGCCGTATACGGCCCGCGAGACAATCTGATACGGCCCTCGAGGTAACACACGCAAAAAAGAAAACAAATTCAGAAATCTAGACCGCAAAATATGTAACAAGCGAGTACCTGTTTTTCCTGGCCAAGGTCAGGGTCCTTGAACACAACACGAGCCTAACGTGTCATCACGTGGTATATGTCTCCTCCGACAGGGGTTTAGAGCTGCGGGAGAGCAGAGGACCAGAACGCCGCTCCGGGCCGGGACTTCACAAATGTCAGTACCCATAAGGAGCCGTACACATGCCGCAGTTTTTGCGTGGCTGTGTCTTTAGTTGAAAGCTCAGTGGCGATCTGTTCATCTGTCATACTGATCATACAGTGAATAACTTTGTTGTTATTAGCATCTGGTTAGCTAGCTATGCTAACGAATATAAGAAGCTTTTTCTACTACCAGTAAGGTAAAGGCACATCTTTATATGATCATTATAGTTATAAAAAAATAAGAGAATAGAGTAAACGGGTATAAAATACTATATGACAGTAAAAAAAAGTTGTTATTAATAAACAAGAATACAGTTTGAAAGGGGAGTGATTTGTAAAATATCCATAAAGAAAAAGAAAATCTGCTTCCAGTTCTGTTTCATATGGGTGCTGAGAGATGTATCCATAGATCTCCCAATGTTGCTCTCAAAGTGCACCAAACTTCAACATTTAAAAAAAAATCTTCCCGGCGGAACATGCGCCGGGCCCAGACCCCCCTAGGAGGTTAGGCCCCCCCACTTAAATCATGTTCACATTGATAGGAAGCTAAATTGCACACATCTTGTGTCCATATCTTTCTGTTTTGATGGCCATGCCACAACCGTGCACGTGCATGCATGTGCGAATCATGGTAAAATATCTGGATTGAGAGGTTGCTTTTTCTTTGCACAGCATGAAAGAAAGGCCAAATGAATGGGCTGTGATTTTAGTATTTTTAAGCAGACGTCAATAATTTGTACGGCCCTCGGAGGATGTTGAAAAAATTGAAATGGCCCTTGAGAGGAAAAAGGTTCCCCACCCCTGCTTTAAAATATGGAATATTCAAAATGTTCTTCCGGGGGAGCATGCCCCCGGACCCCCCTAGAGGGATAATATCCTTCTCATCTTTTTAACCCCTGATCCGTTTTCATGCCTGGTGTGTAGAGCTTGCCGTTTCAAGGAGGGAGAGCAGTTTGTAAATCATACATGAAGTTGTAAAGGCAGAACTTGTGTAGTGTAAAAGTGACCGGATGTCTTTCTGTTCGTATTGTAACCTGTGTGTTCGTGTCCTCCCTCCAGCTGAGTTCATGCCCATCCTGGGACTCAACCTGAACCCAGAGTTTATCTCGGTGTGTAACAACGCCACCTGGGCCATTGGAGAGATCGCCATGCAAATGGGTGAGTGCTTATTGTTAAATAATAAACTCTTTTTGTCTGCTTATTTGAATATAAAGCCCAGTGTCTGGATATGATGAGAAACCCTTTATTGAAAAAAGATGATGCATTTTGTTTTAATTTCTGATCCAGATATGCCAAATGATGTTAAGCTAAGTGGCACAGTTGAGTGTTTGCCATTTAAGTCTGTGCAAACCACACTGCCAATGTTTTTTCGCTTTGCCATTCATTGTTTTTAGTACATGAAAAATGTCCTTTTCCTCATGACCGAACGTTTCTAAAAGTTGTAATACATTCCACCTCTCGTGGAACGAGAACACATGGGCTCAATGATCAAGTCAGTATATGTCATTTAACCTGTGTTAAATCAATGTTCTTCTAGGTGCAGAGATGCAGCCGTACGTGGGTGTGGTTCTGCCAAACCTGGTGGAGGTCATCAACAGACCCAACACACCCAAGACTTTGCTGGAAAACACAGGTACACACACTGTCAGACACAGGCCGTTTCTCAATGTCGAGTATGCCTGCTGCAGAGCCACTATTTCAAGTATACTACGTCATCGTGTGGCATCGAAGGACTGTTTAAATGCATGTTAAATGCCCAGCATTCGGCGCCACTCGATGACGTAGTATACTTGAAATAGGGGCTCTGCAGCAGGTATACTCGACATTGAGAATTGGCCACAGTTTAGGTTGTATGTACTTCAAACATTGGGAAGCATTTGAGTGTTAGAGGGAGTTGACGTTAACTTGTGTCGTCTCCCTGTGTGCAGCCATTACCATCGGCAGACTGGGTTACGTCTGCCCCCAGGAGGTGGCGCCACAGCTGCAGCAGTTCATCAGACCATGGTGAGTTTATTGTCATTCTGATGTCATGAAATCACAAGTTTACTGATATTAAAATGAGATGCTCTTCACTTTTCTGTTTTGAATCCCAGTAGCCCTTATTGCAATACATTTTTATGAACTTTAATTAATTCAGAAAAAAACACAATTAGTTTTGGTTTAGAGAAGAAAAGGAAGTCATTGGGACAAAATATGGATGAATAAACCCTCCACTTTTGTCCACCCCCCTTTCCCAGGTGCACATCGTTGAGGAATATCCGAGATAACGAGGAGAAGGACTCGGCCTTCAGGGGGATCTGCGTGATGATCGGTGTGAACCCTGCAGGCGTGTTGCAGGTGAGCAGATGTGTAATAAAAGCTGTAGAGGCTACAGAGGACGTCCAGCTGACTCCTTTCTGGAAATGATGACACACCCAGCTCATTGATTTATAATGATACCTTATGTTCCTATATTTTCTGATCCAGAATCACACTTTACACTCCTCACCCTGTTCATTTGAGCTCTGAATTTACGCTTAACTTCTTCTCTCTCTCTCTCTCTCTCTCTCTCTCTCTCTCTCTCTCTCTCTCTCTCTCTCTCTCTCTCTCTCTCTCTCTCTCTCTCTCTCTCCAGGACTTCATTTTCTTCTGTGACGCTGTGGCCTCCTGGGTCAACCCCAAGGACGACCTGAGAGACATGTTTTATAAGGTGAGAGCCTCGTCATCAGCAGTACCATCACTGTTCCCATCGTTTCACACTCAAGGACCTCATGTTAGATGATTAATGTTTTCAATGAAATGCTCCTCAATTTAGTGCTCGCTCGCCACACTCTGTGATGATCACCTTACAGACATTCGAAATCTGATTAAAACGTGCGGATGACTTTTGAGTCTGAGAAGTGTGTGTTGAGCTTGCTGTTTCAAGGAGGGAGAGCAGTTTGTAAATCATACATGAAGTTGTAAAGGCAGAACTTGTGTAGTGTAAAAGTGACCGGATGTCTTTCTGTTCGTATTGTCACCTGTGTGTTCGTGTCCTCCCTCCAGCTGAGTTCATGCCCATCCTGGGACTCAACCTGAACCCAGAGTTTATCTCGGTGTGTAACAACGCCACCTGGGCCATTGGAGAGATCGCCATGCAAATGGGTGAGTGCTTATTGTTAAATAATAAACCCTTTTTGTCTGCTTATTTGAATATAAAGCCCAGTGTCTGGATATGATGAAAAACCCTTTGTTGAAAAAAGATGATGCATTTTGTTTTAATTTCTGATCCAGATATGCCAAATGATGTTAAGCTAAGTGGCACAGTTGAGTGTTTGCCATTTAAGTCTGTGCAAACCACACTGCCAATGTTTTTTCACTTTGCCATTCATTGTTTTTAGTACATGAAAAATGTCCTTTTCCTCATGACCGAACGTTTCTAAAAGTTGTAATACATTCCACCTCTCGCGGAACGAGAACACATGGGCTCAATGATCAAGTCCACTATATGTCATTTAACCTGTGTTAAATCAATGTTCTTCTAGGTGCAGAGATGCAGCCGTACGTGGGCGTGGTTCTGCCAAACCTGGTGGAGATCATCAACAGACCCAACACACCCAAGACTTTGCTGGAAAACACAGGTACACACGGTTTAGGTTTACTTCAAACATTGGGAAGCATTTGAGTGTCAGAGGGAGTTGACGTTAACTTGTGTCGTCTCCCTGTGTGCAGCCATTACCATCGGCAGACTGGGTTACGTCTGCCCCCAGGAGGTGGCGCCACAGCTGCAGCAGTTCATCAGACCATGGTGAGTTTATTGTCATTCTGATGTCATGAAATCACAAGTTTACTGATATTAAAATGAGACACTCTTCACTTTTCTGTTTTGAATCCCAGTAGCCCTTATTGCAATACATTCATATGAACTTTAATTAATTGAGAAATGACAATTATTTTTGGTTTACAGAAGAAAAGGAAGTCATTGGGACAAAATATGGATGAATAAACCCTCCACTGTTGTCCACCCCCCTTTCCCAGGTGCACATCGTTGAGGAATATCCGAGATAACGAGGAGAAGGACTCGGCCTTCAGGGGGATCTGCGTGATGATCGGTGTGAACCCTGCAGGCGTGGTGCAGGTGAGCAGATGTGTAATAAAAGCTGTAGAGGCTACAGAGGACGTCCAGCTGAATCCTTTCTGGAAATGATGACACACCCAGCTCATTGATTTATAATGATACCTTATGTTCCTATATTTTCTGATCCAGAATCACACTTTACACCCCTCACCCTGTTCATTTGAGCTCTGAATTTACGCTTAACTTCTTCTCTCTCTCTCTCTCTCTCTCTCTCTCTCTCTCTCTCTCTCTCTCTCTCTCCAGGACTTCATTTTCTTCTGTGACGCTGTGGCCTCCTGGGTCAACCCCAAGGACGACCTGAGAGACATGTTTTATAAGGTGAGAGCCTCGTCATCAGCAGTACCATCACTGTTCCCATCGTTTCACACTCAAGGACCTCATGTTAGATGATTAATGTTTTCAATGAAATGTTCCTCAATTCAGTGCTCGCTCGCCACACTCTGTGATGATCACCTTACAGACATTCGAAATCTGATTAAAACGTGCGGATGACTTTTGAGTCTGAGAAGTGTGTGTAGAGCTTGCTGTTTCAAGGAGGGAGAGCAGTTTGTAAATCATACATGAAGTTGTAAAGGCAGAACTTGTGTAGTGTAAAAGTGACCGGATGTCTTTCTGTTCGTATTGTAACATGTGTGTTCGTGTCCTCCCTCCAGCTGAGTTCATGCCCATCCTGGGACTCAACCTGAACCCAGAGTTTATCTCGGTGTGTAACAACGCCACCTGGGCCATTGGAGAGATCGCCATGCAAATGGGTGAGTGCTTATTGTTAAATAATAAACCCTTTTTGTCTGCTTATTTGAATATAAAGCCCAGTGTCTGGATATGATGAAAAACCCTTTGTTGAAAAAAGATGATGCATTTTGTTTTAATTTCTGATCCAGATATGCCAAATGATGTTTAGCTAAGTGGCACAGTTGAGTGTTTGCCATTTAAGTCGGTGCAAACCACACTGCCAATGTTTTTTCACTTTGCCATTCATTGTTTTTAGTACATGAAAAATGTACTTTTCCTCATGACGGAACGTTTCTAAAAGTTGTAATACATTCCACCTCTCGTGGAACGAGAACACATGGGCTCAATGATCAAGTCAGTATATGTCATTTAACCTGTGTTAAATCAATGTTCTTCTAGGTGCAGAGATGCAGCCGTACGTGGGCGTGGTTCTGCCAAACCTGGTGGAGATCATCAACAGACCCAACACACCCAAGACTTTGCTGGAAAACACAGGTACACACACTGTCAGACACAGGCCGTTTCTCAATGTCGAGTATGCCTGCTGCAGAGCCACTATTTCAAGTATACTACGTCATCGTGTGGCACCGAAGGACTGTTTAATGCATGTTAAATACCCAGCATTCGGCGCCACTCGAAGACGTAGTATACTTGAAATAGGGGCTCTGCAGCAGGTATACTCGACATTGAGAATTGGCCACAGTTTAGGTTGTATGTACTTCAAACATTGGGAAGCATTTGAGTGTTAGAGGGAGTTGACGTTAACTTGTGTCGTCTCCCTGTGTGCAGCCATTACCATCGGCAGACTGGGTTACGTCTGCCCCCAGGAGGTGGCGCCACAGCTGCAGCAGTTCATCAGACCATGGTGAGTTTATTGTCATTCTGATGTCGTGAAATCACAAGTTTACTGATATTAAAATGAGATGCTCTTCACTTTTCTGTTTTGAATCCCAGTAGCCCTTATTGCAATACATTTTTATGAACTTTAATTAATTCAGAAAAAAACACAATTAGTTTTGGTTTAGAGAAGAAAAGGAAGTCATTGGGACAAAATATGGATGAATAAACCTTCCACTGTTGTCCACCCCCCTTTCCCAGGTGCACATCGTTGAGGAATATCCGAGATAACGAGGAGAAGGACTCGGCCTTCAGGGGGATCTGCGTGATGATCGGTGTGAACCCTGCAGGCGTGGTGCAGGTGAGCAGATGTGTAATAAAAGCTGTAGAGGCTACAGAGGACGTCCAGCTGACTCCTTTCTGGAAATGATGACACACCCAGCTCATTGATTTATAATGATACCTTATGTTCCTATATTTTCTGATCCAGAATCACACTTTACACCCCTCACCCTGTTCATTTGAGCTCTGAATTTATGCTTAACTTCTTCTCTCTCTCTCTCTCTCTCTCTCTCTCTCTCTCTCTCTCTCTCTCTCTCCAGGACTTCATTTTCTTCTGTGACGCTGTGGCCTCCTGGGTCAACCCCAAGGACGACCTGAGAGACATGTTTTATAAGGTGAGAGCCTCGTCATCAGGAGTACCATCACTGTTCCTATCTTCTCACACCCAAGGACCTCATGTTAGATGATTAATGTTTTCAATGAAATGTTCCTCAATTCAGTGCTCGCTCGCCACACTCTGTGATGATCACCTTACAGACATTCGAAATCTGATTAAAACGTGCGGATGACTTGAGTCTGAGAAGTGTGTGTAGAGCTTGCTGTTTCAAGGAGGGAGAGAGCAGTTTGTAAATCATACATGAAGTTGTAAAGGCAGAACTTGTGTAGTGTAAAAGTGACTGGATGTCTTTCTGTTCGTATTGTAAGCTGTGTGTTCGTGTCCTCCCTCCAGCTGAGTTCATGCCCATCCTGGGACTCAACCTGAACCCAGAGTTTATCTCGGTGTGTAACAACGCCACCTGGGCCATTGGAGAGATCGCCATGTAAATGGGTGAGTGCTTATTGTTAAATAATAAACCCTTTTTGTCTGCTTATTTGAATATAAAGCCCAGTGTCTGGATATGATGAAAAACCCTTTGTTGAAAAAAGATGATGCATTTTGTTTTCATTTCTGATCCAGATATGCCAAATGATGTTTAGCTAAGTGGCACAGTTGAGTGTTTGCCATTTAAGTCTGTGCAAACCACACTGCCAATTAGGGCTGCACGATATTGAAAAAAACTGACCTTGTGAAATATATTTTTTCCCTGCGATATATATTGCGTTTTTTTAAACTATATTTAACCGGATGAAGGTATTGTCCTCTTGTTCCTCGCTCATCTTTTACCGGTGTTTTGATGGTCTGCAAACTAGCGGGGCGGGGCCTGCTGTGATCTGATCAAGAATGATTGTGATTGGTGGTTTGCTGTGCATGCAGAGCCTGCATGTCACTCACTCAAGTACCCCTGACATGAGAGCCTCGCAAGTTTTCCTTTTGTAGCAAGCAGCAAAATAATTGTAACATGAACTGTTTGAGTTAATTTACCTACCTAAAGGTGGGGTAGGTAAGTTTGAGAAACCGGCTCGAGATACACTTTTTGTTATATGCCATGGAATGCTCTTAACATCCCGATAGCAATGAATATCTTAAGTGCTTTGACAAAAAATCCATTAAAAAAAATGTCATCTGTAGAAGCCGTAATACTGTAAAAAGTACGACCAATCCGTTTAGCCGGCCCCGCTAAATGGATTGGATTGCCGCCCTGTCTGTCAGCCTTCCATCTCGTGCACGCACAAATGTATCTCGTGCCCTCATTGGGCGTGCCGTCATTGGGCGTGCATTGCAGCAGTACTTCAATGACTCGCCAGCAACAGGCGGCCACTTTCACCATGGCAGAGTTAGGTTCAACATCGTCTACTGGTGGTAAAAAAATAAATAATACGGAGCAAATTAGGAACAAAAACAAAGTGGAAACTAGGAGAATTCAAACCAGAGTCAATATCGGAGTTGCTTTTCAACGATGGCGACTACTGATGGAACACATGGGGGTTATTCCCTATCTTTATTCAAGAGCGTGGTATTTAAATTTGAGAGCATACTTTATGTATTTATTTCCCTCAAACCCTGTCCTCGCACTCAAATAGTGCCTGCTTGCACTTAGATTTGCTCTGCTTCTGCTCAAACTGTACGCTTGCACTCAGATATATTGCTGCTTACAGATTTGTTCTGCTCTCAGATTTATTCTGTGCGCGCTCGAAACTTTTGTGCAACAATCCTGTCAAAATCCCTCAACCAATAGGAGGCCAGGTGTCCTTGCGGGTGCGTTCGCTTTACTTATTACAGCGTCCCGTAAGGGCGGTTACTCTTTGGTTTGTCTTTGGTGCGATGACAGGGTTTGAGTGAAGGAAATCAATAAAGTATGCTCTCAAATTTAAATACCACGCTCTTGAATAAAGATAGGGAATAACCCCCATACACACCGAGTTGAAATCTGACGCCGTGGTCGCTCTTTTTCTCTTGGACAGGTAATTATCTGTTTTGTATGGTTTACAATTCCCCTGAACTATATAGCCAACCTAAGTCATGTGCACGTTCATGTGTGTTGGAGGAGGTGCTCTGTAAGGAAGTCTGAAGGAAGGGGCGGATTCTTTTCGGCTGTGTACTTTCAAATTTTAGTGCACTAGCCGGTTTCTGAAACTTACCTACCCCACCTTTAAGCACTGAGCCTGTTTTTCAGGTCGAAAATGACATTCCCAGAACAAATGACCATATCTTCACTTCTAAAAGGGTTAAATTAATAATCTTTTTTGTAAAAGTAATGATCAACCTGTGAGTTGGATGTAGAAAAGTCAGAATCAATATAGATGTTTTTTATTTTAAAGAAAATTCAGATTTAACATAGTAAAAAACTGTAAATTATAGTGTCTGTCCAAAAATTCTTTTTTACTTATAGTGAAAACCACCCTTGGATGATGTGATGGTAGACTAAAAGCTTTAGGAATCCAAAGTACAACATGTAATAAGTACCCTGTATCAAGATTGATGCACAACAAGTGACATTTGACCTTTTTAGAGAGATTTAGCCAAAAAGAAACACTTCTGGGGTCGTTTGGGTGGATTTTCCATATCTCTGGCCCCCCTTGGTCGATTTTGACGAATGAAATCTCTTTATAACCGCTGGAGCCAATGGAATCGAGGGGAAGTTCTACACACACCAACACATGAACAAATAAGGAGTGAGAGTGACACGTAGCCAAAACCGGAAGCTGCATACACTCTGGTGGCTACCATTAGCAGCTAACTTTTGTGCTCCGATTTTTACATAAAAATGGAATTATGGATTATAAACAATTGCTTCAAAGCCACAGATACATTATTAACCTATGGATCAACCGATTCAGCCGCGTTTTTTCTCGTTTTAATGCCTTTGAACACGTCTTTTGATCAGATTGACAGCTACGGTGAGACGATCTCCCGTAAAAGCTCCGTAAAGGTACGTGTTGTGATGTCTGTTTGCTTCCCCTGTCGCGAGATCGGATCACTTAGTGATGATACTATACTTAAATAATTTGTGGAGTCTCAGCTTTAATCGGATATATTGTATGTGCATTTTCGATAAGTAATAAGGGTATCTTTATTTTGAATTCTGTGCTAAAGTGCGTTAGCATTTAAAAAAATAAAAGCGCACGTCCCTGCGGTGTGAATATTGCGCTTGCGCATATCGCGGTTATCGCCATGACACGATATATCGTTCAGCCCTACTGCCAATGTTTTTTCGCTTTGCCATTCATTGTTTTTAGTACATGACAAATGTCCTTTTCCTCATGACGGAACGTTTCTAAAAGTTGTAATACATTCCACCTATCGTGGAACGAGAACACATGGGCTCAATGATCAAGTCCACTATATGTCATTTAACCTGTTAAATCAATGTTCTTCTAGGTGCAGAGATGCAGCCGTACATGGGCGTGGTTAGGTGGTATGGACAAGTAAATACAAGATGTCCACTGGTTGTTTTTTTTAATTGTTTTTACATTTTTATTTTGATGCACATGTGACAGTTTTATTTGTATTAATTTATTTTGTTTTTGATTTTGTTTTTTTGTGCCCCAGTGCACAAATGTATTTTTGACTCTAAAAGTTTTTTTTTTTTAATTGAAAGAATAATTTGTTTTCGGTGTTTTATAGCGGACGATTTGATTATGTCAAATCTGATGTTGTGGTTGGACTGAAGGAGGGTCGGTGCTTGCTATGCTTGGTGCATACCTTAGGGAAGAATGTGGAAAAACTCATTCATAACTTTTTTTTGTTATCAATCTGATATCAAGGCTGGCAATTGAATTCAATGTAGTACCTTATTTTTTGCTCAACTGTGGTGCAGATGGGATGTTATCCAACGTATCTTTTTATTTAATTGTCTGTGAATAGGGGGAAATAAATTGTTTTCTATTAAGATTTGAGTCGTCTGAAGTTTTGTGTTCTGTTTTATCATCTGAATCTGTTTGGGCCTGACTGGAAACTACCATGCAGATGGCTCTTGGTTCCTGTTCAGTTCAGCTGGGAGGAGTTTCACTTGTTTTACAAATGAACTAAGATGAAATTCCCGTATACATTAAAAACCTAATTAATAAAAAAGTATTTGCTCTATTTTTTTGTACACACTGCATCCAACTGAAATATTGAATTTATCTTGGAAGTGTTCCCTGGGATTATTTTAGATCCAATCTGAAGAAGTTAAAGACATGTCCAAAAGATAGACTTAAAAGCAAGCAGAGGTTGGAGAAGTACTCTGATCTTGTACTTTATTAAAGTACCAGGGTTTAGGAGTACTCTGTTACAAGTAAAAGTCCTGCATTCCAAATGTTACTCAAGTAAAAGTACTCATTATGCAGATTGATCCATTTCAGAATAATATATATGATATGTTTAGATTATAATGATTGATCATGAAAGTGTTCTCAAAGCTGGTAAAGGCGCAGCTAGTTTTAATGACTTTGTATACTGCAGGTATAGCTTGTGAATTTACTCCAGGTGGATCTAAAGTCTGATTTAAGAGTTGATTATATTTCACATCGTTCATCCACATCTGCAAAGTAACTAAAGGTATTAAATGTAGTGGAGAAAAAGTACACGATTTACTTCTAAATAGTAGTGGAGTAAAATAACAAAGTAGTATAAAATTGAAATACTCAAGTAAAATATACAAGTATCTCAAATTCTACTTCAGTACAGTACTTGAGTAAATGTACTTAGATATTTCCCAGCTCTGAAAGTATGTGTCTGTATCACTACACATTTTTTTTCGCCATGAGCTCAAACTAAGATGAATATCATATGCAGTGTAAAAAACATAAATGTTACAGCTTTCCTAATTAGTCCAACATCTGCTGTTTGTCCATAAATGTTCATTTGATCTTAAAGGTCCCCTGTTATACTGTTTTTCATTAATATATTATAGGTCTCAGATATATACAAACATATCTCAGACGTGTTGGCTCCAAACACCAAACGGATCATTGCAGCGTCCCACAATCCCCTCTGTTTCAGCCCTGTTTCTAAAGTGCTGATTCTCTGTCTGTTACTTTAGATGAAAATAAGGAGCCCCTCCCCACGCCCCTCTGAGAGATATTTGGATACAAAGAACACAATGGTGCTCTAGGAGGATATTATATTCAGGTGATGAGGTGTGTGTGGGGGGGGGGGGGTTACCTTGGTTGGTCATTGGCTAATGGTTACTAGGGGTATAACGGTTCACAGAAGTCACGGTTCGGTTCGTACCTCGGTTTGGGGGTCACGGTTCGGTACAACAACAAAAAAGCAAAAAAAAGTCCCAAATACATAATTCCAGGTTTGTTGTTATTTATGTTTGAACAGTAGTTCAAGTTTCAGTTTAAAAATAAAGAACTCTGACATTTTGAATAATTAACTGTATTAAACAGTTAAAAACAAACCATACACAGTACACTCAGATGGCCATATTATCTATAATGGCTGATGTCAAACAAAAAGGTTTCATCAAGCTGTAAAACTAAAAAGGATGTCTTGAAAATATTACATCATAAATAATAAGAAAGTGTTTCAAGAGCGCAAAGTCGTTAAAAAACATTATGCCAAAAGCTTCCGTTATTTATTTTTGGTCTCTCGGCTCTCATGTCTATTGGCTTCTTAAAAACAGCGGGGATCAGCTGTTGAACTGCTGTTGTCTTTTGCCGGGCTCCGGTGATTGGCAAATCTGGGTGATCCCTTCTGATATGATTTGGCATGTTTGGCGTGTTCCCATTAGCATACCGCACCGCTGTAGAACAACGCCGACACACCGTGCTCGTCGGATCCACCACTCGCACACCTCATCGTTATTGTAGTCCACAGGGAACCCGAAATGTTCCCACACAGCTGATTTAAAAGAAGCAGGTGGGTTCTAGCTCCTGTGTTATCTGAACTCACCATACTAACTTTTCTTCTTCTTGTATTTTGTTCGTTTTGTTGTTGAGTTTCTTCTTGTTCTTCATTTGTTGTTTAAGGGCGGCTGGCAAACAGCTTTTAGGCGCAATACCGCTCCCTGGATTATATATAGTGTCGTGGATACTGACCTGAATTACATTTTTTATTTAATAAAGAGAGAGAATCTTTTTTCCTGAAACTTTCAGAATCTCTTTACACAGAGGGGACACATGTTGATGTAGAAGAGACATGAAGTTTATTTTGCATG
Source organism: Pseudochaenichthys georgianus (assembly GCF_902827115.2). Classification (NCBI taxonomy): domain Eukaryota; kingdom Metazoa; phylum Chordata; class Actinopteri; order Perciformes; family Channichthyidae; genus Pseudochaenichthys; species Pseudochaenichthys georgianus. The sequence goes on from NC_047510.2 coordinate 25,763,622, forward strand.
ATAGGTCCCCTTTAAAGTTTCAAACTAACTTCCTTCCTTTCTTACTTTTCTAAGCTAATAATGAGCTTGTGTTTTATCACATTGGTGGTTTTAAGATGTGACCAGCTCAAACACGGGTTGCAATTATAGTTTACTTCAGAAAACTAAACCCTAACCACAGGCAACACTGTTTCCTCTCCCCCGTCACATACGTTTATTGAACTTAAAACAGACGATGGTGGAGTAAAAGGTCTCCAGCGGGTGTGGTTAAGCTGGAGGGACAGGATAAACAGATTGAGGGTGTTGAAGTAAACTTGAGACAAGAAATGTGCATGGAGATAGTGGTTAAACCTGCAACTTATGTCCTAAGACTGAGAATGTCGTATTAGAATCAGGAAATGAACACAGGAAAAACAAGAAGTACAGGGAGACAACATTAAGGGTAGCCTAAGCTTGTTAAGGTTGGACAATCGACACTTTAAAACAACTGTGTTTAAATTATAGTTAGATCTGATATTTTTTGTATTGATTTCAGAGTTGTAGCGCACCACTGAGTGCTGCTGAAAAGCATAAAATGAGACGACTAATAAAATATGTACCATTGATGCCTGAGCTGGCCTTATCATTTTTTATTTTGTTGATGGTTTACTTCGTGTTTTTCTCAAATACATAACAGAAAACTAGAAAATAAAGGGTTGATATTCACAAATGTCATCTTAGTGTCTTCCAGTTCTGGATTGAGCCATATATTTGCTATATTGTTGCACAAAAACTTACCTAAACAAAAGTACACAAGTAATGTCATTGAAATATACCTAAAGTACAAAAAGAAAAGCATTAATTGTCCCATTTTAGAATTGTACATATTATATTACTGGATTATTAGTTACTCCTAAATCTTGAGATACACAGCTTTAGTTTCATGCATTATCAATAGACAATAAATAACCAGTATTGCCGTACTTGAGGTTTATCATAATAATAATACATTTTATTTAGAGGCGCCCTTTCAAAAGCACCTTGCAATTAATAATATATTAAATTATTTCTCTATTATTCTGGGTATTGATCATGATCCCAGATGTAGAGAACCCTGTTTTTAATTGCACACAGATAATTTGCTCTACTTCTCTTGGTAGTTTAGGACTCCCCACCTGTTCACACAACTTTCCCCTCCTCCTTACATTAAGGTGCAGCTCAACAGGTTTCTCTTTGAGTCCTTTGGTTAGAGGTGTGAGTAACATCTTAAAGCCAGGCCAGCATCCTTCAGAGACCATCTGTCAGCCAACAGGAGAGGTAAGGTTTTTCAAAATCGGTGCCTTTTTTGTTGAGGCGTTGAGCTTGCTGGACTCCATCTATTTTTTGAAAATACCTGGGAGGATATAGAATTAAAACATACAAAGAAAACAGTGAAAGACTTCCGCCTCACATACTGAATGCTTGGTAAGAACTAATGTAGCTGGACTTACCAGTTAGGTTAGAGAAATATAAGTGCAGCTATATAGCCTAAGTATACTCTACTACACATAACAGGTGAATGCTGCACCTGTTACTGTTCAAAATGTGTAACTACCTTAGTTACCTTTCAGATTGTAACAACATCCTCTTCCTGCTCAGAGAAAACATTGCATCTCTAAAGTTGTATCCGTCTACTCACCTCCCTCTGCTCCCAGCGCTCTGCTGCCACACACCGGCCGTCTGCGGAACTGCAGCCGGAGGAACTCGGGACAGCTTGTTATGTGTGGGGTGCTATGGTGGGGTCCCATGTACTTGTGCACATAAATAATGTTTCTAATTATTTACAATTAAAAAAATATATATTCTGCGTTACTTTAGCCAACACTTTTATAAGGCCACTAGATTAGATAATTACGAAATGTGTAGATAGAATACATATCTTTCAGGTTGTTATTTTGTCACTATGTTTCATGTTTTATTTACCTTTTAGTATTTGTATATAGTATCTGAACTTTGGAGAGGAGTTGGGAGACACACGACACATCAAATCACATCTACAGATCAAGACAAAGCGAATGGAAGTACTACCATACTCCTAGCGTGAAAATGTTTGTGAAAACGTGTGCAAAGTCTCTAAAAACGGAGCAGTGGCTGTGATGCTAAAAAATCCTAAAAATAAGCTCATATTTGAATTCCCCATTAAAAAAAAAAAAAAATCATTCAGTAAAAACAAGGCCCCACTGAACATCTACTCTCTAATGCGGCTTTCACACCAGCGCTTTTCAGTTTCTAGCTCCGAGCGGGAGCTTTTCTGGTTCAGCTCCGGTTTCCCTTTTCAGCTCCCGCTCTGTGCACACCGCCCACTGGCGCCCCAGAGCTGCCCCTGCTGCGTCATGACGTCACCGTTTACATTGCTGATTTGCCCCACAACGGCAGCCATTACGGCAGCTCACAACAACTGCGGCGGGTCGATGATCGTGTTGCTTTTAATCACACGAAGCCAGAATAAATTGAATAACGACTTCTCCAACCTTATACTTTCTCCAGAGTGCCGTGGTTCATTGTTTATTAATGTGTTTCTGCAGCATTTACCGACCGCTGCAGTATTGGCTGCTCTTCCACGGGAGTTTCTTCTCCCGTTAGCTCACACTGCAGCGGCCGCTCTAAAGTATTCACTGTTCGACTCACACAAGCAGCTGATGCATATCCCCAGTTCCCTTAGCCTAAGTGAATGTGTGTCAGTCTGAATTGACACTGTTTGGTATCACAACGCTGTTATGAAAGTTTCTCTGGTATAAAACGGGTGATGTTAGCATAGCAACCGAAGCTAAACTGACTACTTGCATCCGATAGCTGCAATAATACAAAACAACACGTCTGCCTCTCTCCACAATGATCGATAACAGCGAACGGAAAAGTAAGGCACAAATAAACAGAATCACACGAAGCCTGGTTAGTGTTGCCTGACTTTATAAAGTGTGTTTATAGGCACTACTGCTTGTAGGCAGGCATAACAGTCGACCCATGGGAGGTGGGTTTAGTTTCCTGCACGCCTCGACGTAAGAGAGACGTAAGCGACGTCACCTCTTAGCTCCAAAGCTCTTGCCTCTGGACCGACAATTTTTTGGAGCTGGAAATGAAGCGGATTCCGGAGCTAAGAGCCGGCGCAGCTCCGGTGTGAACTGGAAAACCCGGCGCTTTTCAGGCTCTAGCTCCGAGCCGGAGCTGAAAAGGCGCTGGTGTGAAAGGGGCATATGACGATTCCAGGGATGTCTGGCTTGAGTTTCTACCACCAGGGAAAGTGGACAAAAGTGCCCGAGATCAGCCTCTTAATTTACCCAGGGCCTAGTGCTTGGCTTTGGGCATGAACATTCAGGAAACTCCCTGAGTATTTTATTAAATATCTGAACTTTGGAGAGGAGTTGGGGGACACACGACACATCAAATCACATCTACAGATCAAGACGAAGCGAATGGAAGTACTCCTAGCATGTGAAAATGTTTGTGAAAAAACGTGTGCAAAGTCTCTAAAAATGGAGCAGTGGCTGTGATGCTAGCTGTTGTTGTTTGAAGTTGTTGCTATGGAAACAACATGACGGAGAAAAAATTTATATCTTCTACATATAATAACGAACAAAGTAAAGAATGAAGTGTAGGCTATGCCTGTTTGAAGTTGTTGCTATGGAAACAACATGACGGAGAAAAAGTATAATCTTCTACATATAATAACGGACAAAGTAAAGAATGAAGTGTCGGCTATGTTTAAATGTTCGGAATTTGACCATCATGGCCCTCTTGAGTTGCCGTACAATATGACGGATATGACGGATGACGGGTGCGACGGAAATACACCCGAACATATCTGGTACCCCGAACACATCTGGTACCTACACCGGGACGCCAATACGGAAGTGCCACACACTGCCGTTCATATATTGGCCGATAGGCGATGGCTGCCTGCAGAAAGGAGCCATTTCCATAGACCATGCCCAATTTTACAGCAGAAAAAAACATGTTTCTACCCCTGGCTCCATACATTTTTATTATCGATATAGTTAGATTCCACCTTCATGATTATGGATCTGTGAGTGAATTGTTTTCTAACACGACCCTTTTATTTATATTAGGTCTTAACGTTTTTGCATAAATTAGGGCGTGGTCACATTGAGTGATGGCTCTGTCAAGTGACTGCTGTTGCTAGCTTCTTGTCTCTCTGCTAGCTGCTCCGTGAAGCTACAGGGACTCTGCCTGCTCAGCTCATCCAGGAAACACAACTTGAAGCCGGCCGTGGTAGTTTGTTCTTCATGCTTATATATCAGACTATTGTGACTCGCTCTGCGGTTAAAACAGACGGTGCATGAATGTGGTTTTTTCGGTAAGTGAAATTTGAGTGCTTTATTTATGTGTTAATGATTTTAATCAGCTACGTAATGAATGTTAAGACTTGGGTTAGCGTGTAGCGAGTGGTAGCTACATCGGTGCTAACGATGCTAATCGTAGCCTCCAAGTTTAAATAATAGACTGTATATATAAAGGTTAAAACGAAATAGACGTTAAGTGGGATAATACTGTTGAACAAACAGCTTCTGTTTGAGGTTGATAAAATAAGGTCATCCTTGTAACGTAGAGATATTTTATTAGCCTATGTAGGTAGGAACTGTATGCATCGCTAAGGTTAATTTAAATTGGCTATGCTCAAGTACAAGCTAACGTCGAAGTAGTGTATGTGAAATCAACCTCACAATAAGATGTGTATATTACAATTATTAATGTCATATTTCAAGATGATTACTTAGATATTACAATATGGTTGGTTGAGCTGGAGTTCATTATTGAGCTTACACGTTAACGTCACAGTCATCTGAAGAACAAACCCAAACCTTGTTGTTTTTATTAATTGCATTACCAAATGGGTATCAAATAAACAGTAAGCATTGGTAACACAACTTCCAAAGTTACAGTAAAATAAAAAGGACCCTGACTCGGACAATACACAATCCAACATGTTCAACAGAAGATAATCAGTTATATTGTTTGTACACATGGTACTTTACATATGTATCTGTTTGTTTAAGGTGTCCAGGTGATGCAGACAGGCTGGACCAGAGAGTGAGAGACAGAACTGGACTCCTCACAGCAGTGAACTTCAGCACAGGTACAAAGACTCTTTTGTTCATACTGTACAAAGACTCAAGAAAGATATTGGTTTAAATGAATGAAGTATTGACTTTAATACACTGATATACATTCCATTAAACAATACTAAATACTAGATCACCTACACATCAGTTAAGTTGAGGGTTTTTTCCATGCAAAAAGTTACATTTAGATTTTAACAAGCACTATGATTTTGTCAGCTTTCTAATGTAATGTATTGAAGATATTTAACACATAGTGAGAACTGCTACTATTTATCTCTCAATATTGTCTGTAAAAAACGTGGTAAAAGTTATTCTTTCAGTGAAACAACAGAGCAAGCTTCTACAGTTGCACTACGTTTTGATAACAGTTAAATATTATTTTTATAATAACATATATTTCAATGTTGATGAACTTCATACTGTTCATTCTCTGATTGTCTTTGTAGCTCACTGTTGAAATAAAAAAAAAAACATTACAAAATAATGATAACTACAGCCCCTAAACACACACACACACACACACACACACACACACACACACACACACACACACACACACACACACACACACACACACACACGCACACACACACACACACAGCTTTCATAAATAACACACTTGTTCTGCAATAATATGTTTTATATTTCCTGTCATTTTTGTTAGGAAAGGACATGCCTGAAAGACACGACATTTTCTCCTTCTCTGTGGGTCAAGAAGAACATCCAAGAGGAACATTAAAAGCTGATGTTATGAGATTTTAAGACCAGTACACTAAGAAACTACTTGTATTGTAAAAACAGTCAGCTGATCGAATGCACCTATTTCCACATCTACACTCCATCAGCTGATTATTTCTATTTGCCTCACTTTATGAGCATCACATTGCTTGTGCCTTGTACCGCAGAGTTTGCAACATCACAAATAAATGGGGCCAATCTTCAGTCAGATGTGAATGTGTAATCTAACATTTTCAGTAAGAATAATGGACGAAAGGAGTGCAAATACAAATACAATTTATTGAAATGTGAACCAAAAGTTAATCAAATGTTTTAAATAAAAAGCACATATGGACAGAAGGTGTAAACCTATTAAATGTTTAAGTAAACACATTTAGTCAAATAACGTGACAGACTAGGCCTGTGCAGTTGGTATCAGCTTTGCCCAGCATGCATGGGCTCCTCCATCAGGCCTGGTCTTCCTCGGTGAGGAAAGACCCTCAGTCCTCTCCACACCAACAGATTGGACGTCCATCACACAGAGGTTTCTCCCTGAAGTCTCTGCTGCTCTCTGGACACCATGCTGTCTCAATCCGTCCACACTCAATATGAGAGGGGGAAAATGAAAATAATAAATGCTTTAGACAATAAGAAACATAAAGTTGACTGTTGAGTTGCTCAGTTTTTTTAGATTGTCAATACTATTACTGTATAACTAATATATCAGGTTAAGAGGCACATTCAAATAAAGATTGGTCTTTAAATACATGTTGTCTTTTGAATTGTTTGTCTAAAGTCAAGGATCTAGAACTGGTACTTAGTTTGAATGATACAGTCTGGTTATTATGCTCTTTGGAGGAGGCCTCACAGGTAAGAGCACTAACTAGCTACCATCACATGTACCTTAGCTTGACTTAAATGTATTACACGTGTAGTTAAGTGATATCAAAATACAAATAACTAATGTCATGCAAACATATTAATATTTGCTTGATTCCAGTTTTGAATTTAGCACAATTGCATACAAACATTAAGGGTTTTAAGATTCTGAAGTATTATGCTAAAAACTCAATAACTTAGATTATTATTTATAGTTTTGCTGAATAGTTTCATGTCCGCTTACCTTAGAAACGTAAAATGCGACGGCAGTGTGCAGATGGGGAGCATGTTAGCTTAGCTTGGTAGCTTCAGCTAGCTCTGGAACTTCCAGCTCGGTGGCAGCAGGTCCCGCCTCGGCTCCGCCTCTTTGCCCTTATTTGGAGCAGGCTGGAACAGGCGGGAGTTGAACTCTGACGTCACTGTCGAGACGTTAGTGGCCAACTCCGCCTACTAAGGGCTTCTCAGCAACTCTGCTGAATCCTATGGGTGACGTCACGGACACTACGTCCATTTATATATACAGTCTATGGCAGGGATGGGCAAATGGCGGGCCGCATGCGGCCCCCACCTCCTCTTTTTGCGGCCCTCAGATTAATTTATAAACAACGTAATTAATAATAATTAATACTTGTAGTACTGATACCGTCCTAGTTACGTCGCGAGCTGCGTAGATGATTTCAAATACCGCGAAAAAATACCGGGGAAACCCTCACAAGAAACACCGGCTGTTGTTATGCCTGCTGTGACGTTAAGTTGCCTCTTGTAATTATGCCTTTACAAGCTTAAAAGTTGTTTTTATCATCTGAATTTGGCGAAAAACAAGTTTAATATTCTTAAAACCAAGACTTTGTTTATTTGAAATCAGATGAAAACAAACTGTCACGGACCCTGCCTTGTTATCTATGAATACTACGCTTTTCATTCATAATTTTAGTGGGAGGGAGGGGGAATGGCGCTGAGGAACAGCAGAGTGCGGGTTGACGGGTGTCTGTGTTGAAATTCCCCTTATTGTGGAATAAGGGGAATGCAGAGACTGGCTACAAGTGTTTTAGGTTCAAGTTAGACAACTAATGTCTGGGTTAGTGTTCATGACTTCATGTATGTCATCTAATGGTTGATCTCAATACACACACATTTTCCGTGCTTTCCAATAGTTTAAAATAGTTGTATTCCATTGTTTAATAACCTGTTCAATACAAACATGCCACTTGTAAAACTGAAATAACATTTCTGTGAACTGATATTTGTTTAGTGAGTTTATTAGAGGATGTTCCCATTTTTGGGGATGTTCCCTTTGATTGTAAAATGTCAATGAAGATGTCAGATTTTGTATATTTGTTAATAATTACATACAACACATGGAATTTGTGTGTGTTCCAAGTGAATCTGCGGCCCCCTGGTGGCCAGTACATCAATGATGTGGCCCCCACCACCATCAAAGTTGCCCATCCCTGGTCTATGGCATAGATAGACCTTTATATATACAGTCTATGGCATAGACCCATAGACTGTATATGAGATAGACCTCACAGCGGGCGGAACTTGTCATAAAGTCCGCGAAAATAAAGCCCGCCCATTTAGAGGGAAGATATGATTGGTCAAATTGTACTGTCATTTGACATTACTCTCTCGTTGAGTTGCTATAGCTGGCCCCCTGTGAATGTACAGAGGGACCAACAAGCTCTCCCGTCTTCACATAACTCGCAGAGAAGGCATTTAACCCTTCACATTCCAACAGAAACTGAACAGATTCGAAGGATTTATTTGGAAATATTATTTTAAATACAATTAAATCAAGTTATTTTGGTGAAACTAATGGGAAAAAAATATTTAAAAAAAAAGTTTTTTTAGTGTTTTCAAATATTATTATTTTTAATATCTTAGGCCTAGAGGGCCCTGACGGCTCGCCACTGAGCAGTGGCAACTATGCCACCATTTCAACTGACTTTTTCTCCGAAATACTGTCACATAATCCATATATTTCAGTGCTAGGTTCATGCTTAGCTAAGCTAACTATGAAACACTTTAACTGACAGGACTCAGGATCAACGGTGTACTGTAAGGTAGCTTCATGTCGAACAGTCAACATTTTCTTTCTTTGAAGTCACCAGGTAACGCTAAAAAACATTACATTTAGATTGTATGATAAAGTGTTTATTTAATATCTCTGGCTAGCTATAGCTACTTGCTAATGGTTTAGCTTACCCCCGCGATTCAAAGTAACGTCAACGTAGCTGTAATTTATGCTTTGCTTACATGTTCGCATAACTTGGAAGTTTACTGACATTTACATACCTTGTTTACCTGGCTCAAGTGGTGAATCTGGAGTTGTTGTGTGAGCCACCACATGAGAATTGTCGTATTTTGTAAGAAAATCTTTTCTTATGTCCATCTTTATAACTCTGAGTCCGACTGACAGTTTAAACATTGTCACAGGAAAGGTACCTGTCAGCCAATAAGACTATATTTTATTTCCATGCAACTCTCTGGTTGGTCTGGTGTCTTGCCTCTGTTGCATTCACTGAACACGGGAAATTACAATTCTGCCGTCCTCTCATGATGAGGTTCAGGTAAAGCAGGGGTGCCCAACCTTTTTTGAACCGAGAGCTACTTTTAAAGTTGCCAGTCTGCCGAGATCTACCAGTCCAAATAGAGAGGCGTAGCCATTACTGACAGCCTACTACCAGGTAAATACACACTTCTACTTGTATAAAACTGACCTTTGTACGATTAATACTTCATAAAATACTGCAGATCCTTTATCTTACCTCTTTCTAATCTACACACATACAAGTATTTAACTGAAGTTACACAACAGTGTTGTTGATACAGAGTTGGAGTTTATTCACAAGTCACATACTACAGTGGGTAATGTCTTCAAGAAACATTGAACAGTGCTGCCACATATGACACGGGGAAAAAAGAAAAGACTCTGAACCCTTTCTTTGCCTGTGAAGCTGACAATTGAGCGGCCCGACCAAGCAAGGAGGCAGAGGCAGAACGTCCAAATACAACCCGGTGTGGGCATTTATTAACTCATGAACACATGACACATAGCCTCAATCCTGCTGAACATATGCACACCGTCACCAACCACAGGGATCTCCCACACACTACCAGCATCAAAACAGACAGGGCAACAGAGACTAAATACACACACTAATCAGCAATTAGACACAGGTGGGGGGGGGAGGAGACAACACAGGGCACCAGGTGCACACAATCAACAGCCACAGACATGGGGAAAGGGAACACTTTTGACATAAAACCAGAAAACAGAGACAGACAAACTAAAACACATACACACACCTACATTTCGCCACCAACAAAGCTACACAATCCGTAACGGAGGCCGAGATCTATGGCCCCAGAGATCACCTCCGTTACATTTCCTTACCGCTCTCCCCGGAAGCACAGTGTCTTGAAAACCTTGGCTTCCCTGCAAGGTTTCTGCTTCCCCTTGTGCAGCATGGTTTCCTCAGGGGTGGGGCGTGAAGTCAGAAGGAAGCTTCCCTTTCTTCTTTTTGGCAATCCGATTCTTCCTCTCCAGCTGAGCGGGGTCCGCCCGGAACTGCTGCCGCTGCATCAGAGTGGCTATCTGCCCCTTCATGTTGATGAGCTCCCTCTGGCGCTCCTCCTTCTCCTCCGTGCTGCGATGCAGGTGACGCTGTAGGCTGCTGTTGACCTTCTCCAGCTTTCTAGCTGCCGCTCGCTCTAGCTTCGATTTTTCTTTCTCCTTTCTGGCCTTCTGGGCCGTGACCTCTGCCTGTCGCTGTCTCTGTCTCTCCAGCTCCTCCAGCAGCTGACGCTCCATGATGGGCTTCGCCTCCTCCACTAAGTGCATCTCCTCTGTCTGCTCTCGCATCAATTTCCGGTTCTCCGTCAGGATCTTTGATGCCCCAACAGCAGAGTTAGTGCCCGTCGAGCCTTTAGCCAATCGGCCGTCTTGCCTCCGGAGTCTCCGCTCCTCTTCCATCATGGATTCCCGCTCTTGTACCCATGCGAACTGCTGCTCACCGGCTACCTGAAGCTGCAGGAGTGACCATATCATCTCCCTCAGTTCCTCCATCACTCTCACCTCCTCACTTGGTCAATCCCACTTCTGACACCAATTGTGAAGCTGACAATTGAGCAAGCAAGGAGGCAGAACGTCCAAATACAACCCGGTGTGGGCATTTATTAACTCATGAACACATAACACACAGCCTCAATCCTGCTGAACATGCGCACACCGTCACCAACCACAGGGATCTCCCACACACTACCAGCATCAAAACAGACAGGGCAACAGGGACTAAATACACACACTAATCAGCAATTAGACATAGGTGGGGGGGAGGAGACAACACAGGGCACCAGGTGCACACAATCAACAGCCACAGACATGGGGAAAGGGAACACTTTTGATATAAAACCAGCAAACAGAGACAGACAAACTAAAACACATACAGATGCACACACTACCTACATTTCGCAACCAACAAAGCTACACAATCCGTAACGGAGGCCGAGATCTATGGCCCCAGAGATCACCTCCGTTACATTGCCATTATATAAAAATAGTGTTGCTACAAAAGCATAAATTAGGCCTACTAATAAGACAACTCAGATCTGAAGGTACACAGGAATCTGCTGCCAAAGTCCAATAAAAAAGACAAAATTAATAGAATCAAACCCTTTTTTTGTTGCATTTTAGTAGAGTATAAAAAGAAATGCCTTTAAAATAGGATGCCAGCAAGCAACACTAGTTTCTTAACCTGAATTGATGATAGACTATAATCAATTTAAGTTTGCATTCTTATACCATTTTGTACAATAATTATAATGAATAAGTTCAAACAAACTAAAACTTACAGCTGATTAATAACGGTATCCAACTTGAGTTTTTATTATATCAAAAACCTGTTGAAATGCTACTGTTATTTTTACTGTCCCCCAAAAGCGCGTCGGCAGCCTCCAGGAATGCTTCTTTCACAACTTCGCCGTCTTTGAAAGACTTCATGTGTTTCGCAAGAACGTGACTGACACGATAAGATGCTATGGTAGCAGCCTTGCTCTTGTTGTTGGGCCTGGTGAAAATGGACTGCTGTGCATTTAGCTGTCCTTTCTGGTCCCTCCCCTTTTGGGAGCGTAGGGCAGAATTAAGAGGGAATTCCGTCTCGTAGCGTTTGTGCACTGTTTTGAAATGCCGCTCCTAAATTACCCTTCTTCGATAAAGCCACGCTCGCATTGCAGATGAGACAGATGGACTTTGAATTGGAATAGATACAAAAATAATCATCCTCCCACTCGGAGTGAAAATTATATATTTTGGGCTTTTTTGCTTCTGCCATAATTGCGGTCTTGTGTGTGTGCGGACTATCACTCCTGTTGTTGACACGGACAACATCAGCGAAATAGTGCACTGCCGACCAGCCACGCCCCGACACATGGGCCAATCACAAAGCTTTGATGCGTTCAAGTGCATTATTCTGGCACAGGAAGATTATGTTATAGGACATTAACGATAAAACGGAATATTGTTGTTCTATTTTTGGACACATCTCGCGATCGACTGGGAATCTCGATCGCGATCGACTGGTTGGGCACCCCTGAGGTAAAGCATTCTATAAGAATAAAACACGGAGGACGGAGATCTCTTTTTGTCCCCCTCCTCTCCCCGCTGCAGCCCATCAGCTGATCTCAAAGCACGCTCCCCTCTCCTGCAGGGGGGCGTGGTCAGCTGCAGCTCACAGAATCAGCCCCCTGCAAAAACAGCGCTGGAAAGAGCATATAGAGCGAAATGAGGCATGGCTAACATGCAGGATCTGTTTGGTGTTTTTTAAATATATATATTTATATACTTTATATAGGTATGGCCCTACAACATATTGTTCAAATATAGCATGATAGGTCACCTTTAATGTATTATATTATTGAAGGAGAATTGTCCGGGGCTACAGAAATAACATTCGGGGCTTTGGTCCTGTTTAATAACGTTATTAAATGCAGTCATTTGGTCTTTAGCAACAGCTTGTGAGAGCAGTGTATTCATCTGTGTTCGTTTTAATGCTGCCAGTTTGTTGACGGCCTGTGTGTTGATGGGACTTCTCATGCTCCGTAAATGTTTCCCCTGCCTTTCGCCAGTTCTTAAATCCCCCTTTCAAAAAACTCCCATCCCTGATCTTGTCTGCACTGAAACAGAAGAAACACACCGCATTATCACTTTCTCTTATTATTTAGTGAAGCTTTGTATTAACTGCTTACACTAAAATGCTAACTCAAAAATAGTAACTCAAAATAAAACTTTTGTATTGGTTTGTTTAGTGAACTTTTTGGCGTTGCATTTACAACTCTCCGCCAACAGATGGGGGTGCTGCAGCCCCCTCAGCACCCCCCTTCCCGTGTCCCTGCTTGGTTACCTCAGCTTTGGTCTAACCTACTTGGTGATCTCATTATTTTAGGCCACTCAGTCTCAACCCTTAATACATGCAAACGGTTGATGTGGATCTGCATAAAATGCACAATTCAAGAGAACCACAACAACTTACCAAAGTTAACAAACCTGCATATGTTTGATCTTGAGGAAAATAGCTCTTTTACATTCAAGTTGTATAGATATTTACTAGGGCTGTCAAACGATTACAAATTTTAATCAGATTAATCACAGTTTAAAAATTAATTAATTAATCATGATTAATCACCATTGGAACTATGTCCAAAATATGCCATTTATTTATGTATATTGTTGTGGGAATGGAAAGATAAATGAAAGAAGGCGGATATATCCATTTAACATACAGTATCTATGTTTATTATAAAAAATGTCTGCATGTCAAAATGAAAGACAACCCACACACCTATCAATCATCAAACAGTAGGGTCTTAATTCATTACGTGTTGATTTCTATCAACGGGGGAGTACTTCAGGAAAGTCGACAGAGGGGGTGGGGAGGGGGGGCTAGTGGAGTACTTCGGGACCACAGAGTGTGAACGTTGTGATCAGCTGTTTTAGCGCAGTTCTCCAGTGTTGGGGGGAGTCTCCCTCCGCAGCCGGTTGGCGTAGTTTTGGCACAGTTCCGTTGTACAGACCGACGTTAACAGCAGCCCTGTCTGTGCACACGGAGACCGACTCTGTCGTCCGGTGATCGAACTGCCTTCTGGAAAAGCTTCACAAGTACGTCGGTACGCAAATGCGCTTTGTGACACAAGTGACGGTACGCATTTCAGATTACGCACATAACCTGCGTACCAGTTATGTGCACCCATGTACCAGAGCCATATTATTACTATTATATGGCTCTGCCCTGTACTACAGCGAAAGTATTCTCAGTCGGGACTTCCTGCAACAACACCACGCCGTTATCAAAGATGTTCTATTGAGAAGACGATCACTACGTGACAAAAGTTTTCAAAACCGTGGCTACTGAAATCAATCTTACTAACTGCTGTCTGTGCAATTTACTCCGCGCGAGTTGGCAGACTTTATTTTGCTTACTTTAACATCATTTTTCATGGTGGGGCTAAGCCATTTCTTGGTATGGGTGTAGACTACCCCAGCCATACCCTGGCGCTGCCACTGGTGGCATGTATGGGGCGGGCCATTCTGCACATGCGTTAAATGCGTTAAATATTTTAACGCAATTAATTCAAAATATTAATTACCGCCGTTAACGCGATAATTTTGACAGCACTAATATTTACACTTCCCACTTCCATAACTTATTTAGGAATGTTTGTTATTGTTCTTTCAGACAATATGGCACACCATGCCCACCCATTACCTGAAAATACCTATAGAGAAATGGAGCCAGTGCCAGAGGATACACCAAAGATCCAGGGCTACGACTTCAACCAGGGAGTGGACTACCGCGCACTGATGAAGTCCTACCTTACCACCGGTCTGCAGGCCACTAGGGTGGGCTTGGCTATCCAGGAGATCAACAAAATGGTGAGATGGTGGAACATAGAAAGAGATCTTTGATGAATACGCACGTACATTTCTTTGGTTTTGTTAGATTGTATTATTATCTTTTGATTATGCACAATTAACTGATGGCATGATGATCGTTTTAATCGGTCTAATTCCCTCCACATCTAGATCGAGAGGCGCCAGCAACCGATGAAGAGGATAAATGGATTTTCTGAGGAAGACCCATCCACTTGCCCCTGCCTTAACAGCTGCACCATCTTCTTCAGTTACACCTCAAACCTCATCAGCAGTGGAGTCAGGGAGAGTATCCGCTATCTCGCAGAACACAAAATGGTACAACTCTCCTAAAAAATAAGGCATTAGCAGGGTGCATTCACACCTAATAGTCCGCTCTCTGGTGCGCACCAGACGACAGTTTGTTACATTGTTTCATTTTTCAGAAGTTTCGGTTTGCCTTCACACGGGCAAAACTCAAACGGACTATAAACTTTAAACACAAGTCATGTGCACGGAAATGCTGTTTAACCATTGGTCAGACATTAAGGGGGTAAAAACAAATTTCTACCGGAGCCGTAGTATGGAGTCAGATTTGGGTCAATATTCTAGCACGTAAAACAAGCTACTCACGAGCGGAAAATGTGCTTTTACACGCGCATAAAATGACCCCCGCGAGCAGATAAAACCCCCGCGAGCGGCTATGCGCTCGCTCGCGAGACAGCCCTCTTGCTCCCTCGCGGGAGTGTCAGCCTCACTCGCTCACGGAGTCTGTCTACGCTCGCGTGTGAAAAGTTTCTGGCACTTTGGGGCGGAGCCACTGTACTTTGATTGACAGCTGCAAGGAAGGCCGGAGTTGCCAGGTTTGATAAATGCCTGAACTACCAAGAGCCGAGGAGTGAGAGCTGCAAGATCAGTTGGACGAGATTGAATGGTAAAGTTGTCCATAAAAAACTATTATATTCGTAAAGTGTACAGCTAATATATATATTAATTAATTTTATATAAAACAATATATTTTTGAGTGGGCTGTATCTGTCGAAAACTGCTACTATACTGTCTGCTGTATGCAGGGCTGGACTGGCCATCTGGCATACCGGGCATTTTCCGGGTGGGCCGACGTGCCTTTTGGGCCGAAACGTAATTTTTTTTTTTCTGAAGTCCCGGCCCATAAGACGGGTAGATTGGCCCTCTGTTTAAATGTTTTTAGCAATTGACACTGGGCCGGCCCAATCAAATCTTTAATCACCTCCCCCTTTGGGCCGCTCGGTGTGCATCATTAAATCACGCCCCCAGGAGGTGAGCTGGCCGTTGAAGCCAAACTGCCTTTTTTTTGGGGGAAAAAAAAGTTCGAGTTAGAAATGGCGAAGGCCAAGCGAAAAGGGGGAGCAGAAAAATTACGGGCAAGAAAAAATCAGGCCCTTCGTGCTGATGCTGCCGCTTGTGTCAAAATAGCCGACATGTTTAGTACAGGTGCAGGTCCATCTTCAGCACCCGTGGCCGATATTGGTGGTGAGGAAGATGATGAGAGGGAGAGAGATCAGCGCGAGTGGGGAGAGGGAGGAGAACTCGCGGTAAGCAGAAGCTAAGACAATTAGGAAAAGATTATTATTAAGGTTATGATACTCTGTAGTTCTGGAACCCATTAATATCCCTTTGATGAAGCACTAATAAGAGAAATATTATAAGAGAAACATTCGTTAGCCTACAAGCTAGTAAGCTGGCTTTTTTAGGTTTTCCCTGGCAAGTTAAAATATAGCTTAATGGGACTCTGATACGTTGTCTCATTGAAAGTTAAGCAACATTCATGAACAATTACCGTCAGCTGGCAGCTTGTTTTGTTTAGTGTATTTACTTATTTGGTTATAAGGGCAACAGTGGTCTTTTGGGACCTGAACAATTTTTTTTATAGTCAGCTTTTTGTGGTAGTTTTGATTGACAATATATAGAATGAATAATATAGAAATAGATAAAGAAAATTAGGCACACATGTAGTTTTGACCATTAACTGTGTGGTATTGTTATGTCAATGCCTATTTGTATGGACCTCTATCAGGGAATCCATTCATTCTGTATCATTGTGTTGAGCCAGGTAGCATCCCCTGATGAGAAGAGTGTCAGCTAGAGTGAGGAGATTAAAGAGCAGGAGGACATAGATTACTTTGCCCGCCCCGAGCCATCTATGTTACAGATGTTTTTAGAACAACAACATACCAGAACTTCAGTTGTGCAGAAGGTATTCACCTGTAAAGATGGCACCAGCAGAAAGTGGCGTCATATTGCAAGGGACGTCATTAGGGTTGGGTATCGTTTGAATTTCCACGATTCCGATTCCGATTCCGATTCTACTTTTCGATTCCGGTTCTTAACGGTTCTCGATTCCGATTCTTTGAGGGGCAGGGTAAAAAAATGATACATGCTTCTTCCACCAAAAAAATTACATTTATTTGAGAAACTTTTACACAGGTTAGTTTAAAGTAATATTCACATTAATCAGTCTGTTTATATTCACTGCTATGTAACTTTAACCTGAGAACCACTGAAGCTGCAACAGTCCAACTTTTAAAAACAGTTCTTGTTGAGAAAAACAAGCATATCTGCCTCTCAGGCATACCGGGAAGAAATGTTTGAACATTTTGAAGTAAAATGCTTCAATCTGGTGCACACGCAGAATTAGACTAGATCTAGGGGGTACAACTCTAAACACCCATATGAAAAAGATCAGTTTACATTTTAATAATTAAATAACAAATAGCCTACATGTAATGCATTTTATTTTTGTTGTTCATTCATATCTTATTTTACTATTTTATTTATGCATATCTTTTTATCTCTCCAGTTTAAAACGATATGTCTGGTTTACTGTCCTATAGTATACATTGGAATGATTTCAAACCTGTTTTATCCCAATAATTATAAAGGAGAGCCTTGGAAATATGTGTTTACATAAATTGTGATCAAAACGTTTGAGACCCACTGAGATAACTTAGACTAAAGTGAACTATCTAAACACTCAGAGTCCTTTACCTCACTGAGCTGTAGTTATCAGCCTCTCAGTCAGACTGGAGAGGACTCTCCCTCCACATCATTGAAGAAACATCTTCTTCTTCCGTAAGAGCAGCTAGCACCAGATGCTAATAACAACAGCGCCGGTTCCAGTGCACCCTCCCTTTCTCCCTCGCTCACGCGCACTTTGGCTGTGAGCTGCGGTTGCCAGATAAGCCAACATCCCCCATTTTCATCACTTGCAGCGCCCATCGTACAGGGCAAATGAAAAGTGTAACCGGGGTGAAAAGGGTGTTACATTTACTTAATTATGAATGTTGTTACATCAAGGTCGAAAATTAGGATGAGCCCCAACGGTCAAAACATTTATTTTTTCTCCCAGAGCTGTCAGCGCAGCGCCTCCACAGATCTGGCGCCCTAGGCGAACATTTATAATGCCAGTGCGACGGGCCGGCCCTGGTCTCAGGTTACACTGTAGGAAATGTAGATACAACGCTACATTTCCCGCCCCGCCGCAGTCATGCAGCAGGCTACGGAGAGCTGCGAGAAACAGTTCCTCAGGAATCGAAAAGCGGAACCGAAATTCACATTTCTAAATGATACCGTTGGAATCGAAATGTTGGAACCGGTTCTCGGTACCCAACCCTAGACGTCATATGTTGTTTTGTATGTCTGGCCTTTGGGAATCGGACTGACACAGGCACATTTATAACTGGAATGTCAGATTGAAGGCACGCACACCAGCATACAGAGGAGCACGAAAAGAGCATTACACATTCAACCTGTGCTGAAGCTTTTTTCTTACGGTGCTCTAAAGCAGACATCGAAAGCAGATTCTATCGCTCGAAGTGGAGTCGAAAGAGATGAGTTTTCAGTCTGGAAGATGTGTAGGCTTTCTGCTGTCCTGATTTCAATGGGGAGCTCATTCCACCATTTTGGAGACAGGATAGCAAACCCACGTGTTTTTGCTGATGGGAACTTGGGTTGGCCTACCTGCCTGTCAGCCTTCCATCTGTGCACAAACTTATCTCGTGCGCTCATCGGTCATGTTCGTGTGTGTTGGAGGAGGGGCTCTGTAAGGAAGTCTGAAGTTAGTGCATTATGGAATGTGGCTCATTAAAAAATAAGTACAGCTATTGTCTCCCTCTTGTATAACTGGTCGGCCCCACCTGCAGCAGGTACACCAGGGTTGACAACTCTTAATCTCACGATCTCACACTGCCCAAACTATTCTCACGGCCAAAACAAGATGAACCGGTGATCGTTTTTGGTTGGTTATTTACCATGTTGAGTTGACAGCTGCTCAAGCTGTTGATCCGCTCCCTCCCCGCCTCCACCACCATCAGACCCCCCTATTAGTGCTCGGTCACTGTTCGCTTTGTGAGAGGGTTTGAAGGTCTAATTTCTAATGATTGATAGTTACACATACTTGTGGTATGTATTAATTTAGTTTGCCCCTGGTACGTAAAAAGGATAATAATAATAATAATAATAGCGTTTTTTTAAATTATACTGAGTTATTCTTCTTGTCAGGAACCGCTACTATTCGTTTGTTTTATGGATTTGGGCTGGTCTGGGTCTAAATGCCAGGGCCGATTTGCTGTCCCAATCCAGCCCTGGCTGTATGCACCTCCCTTACGAAATGAACTATAAATGAACTAGTGTTACTATAGTATACTATAAGAGTTGTATAGTGTCCTATAGTAAGTTTGTAGTGTTCTGTAGTATTTTTCAGCAGCTATTGTATTACTATAGTTTTTTCTGTAGTGCCATTTTATTAGCTATAGTAGCCCTATAATATTTCAATATACTCTGTATCTAGATCTTTGTAGTATTCCTATATTATTTTAAATAGTATAATATATAGTGTTTCTGTAGTTGTTTTTTAAACACACTATAGAACACTCCTATAGTAATAGTATGATATTGTCATAATGAATGCATATTATTACTATAGTGTTTGGAAAAGTATTGCACTCCTAGAATTAATGTAATTTTTTTATATCAAATGAATTGATATATATATATTAGCTGTACACTTTACGAATGTAATAGTTTTTTATGGACAACTTTACCATTCAATCTCGTCCAACTGATCTTGCAGCTGTCACTCCTCGGCTCTTGGTAGTTCAGGCATTTATCAAACCTGGCAACTCCGGGGTTCCTGGCAGCTGTCAATCAAAGTCCAGTGGCTCCGCCCCAAAGTGCCAGAAACTTTTCACGCGCGCGTAGACAGACTCTGCGAGCGAGTGAGGCTGACACTCATTTTATGCGCGTGTAAAAGCACATTTTCTGCTCGTGAGTAGCTTGTTTTACGTGCTAGAATATTGACCCAAATCTGACTCCATACGTAGTACCCCTCACTGCAGTGCGCAGTACCTCAAGATGGGCGGGAGCTCAACATGGGCGGAGCCTCAACGCCCCTCCTTCTCAACCTTTGAGGCACGTGATGGGACGGCCCCTCCTTCTCAACCTTTGAGGCACGTGACGTCCCGACTCCCGTGTTGTGTACTTACCCAGTCTGTGGATAATCCCAGTGTGTTTAGTGTGCAACATCACATGTCATTTGATTTCACCTTCAATTCACGGTTTTCAAAACGTTAGCCACATGCTAATGCTAACCGGAAATGACGAATTTTCAGAATAAAAGTGTTAAATTAATAGTTAGTGTGAACTTCCGTTTTTTTCAGAATAAAACTGCTTTAAATTAAACCCTGTATTTAATTTAAATTACGTCATATCAACATTGATTTTAATTTCTTACAGTAGGAGATGTTTTGGGGTTTGGGAGGGAGGAAGGAAGATTAGGATTAGGTAAAAAGGTAGGGAGTGGTTAGGGTTAGGATGGGGGGAAGGGAAGGGTTAGATTGAAGGGAGGGAAGAGAACTGCTACCCGGGAAAGAGGATGCAACGCGTCATCTGTGAAGCTCGTCACGTGCCTCAAAGGTTGAGAAGGAGGGGCCGTCCCGTCACGTGCCTCAAAGGTTGAGAAGGAGGGGCGTTGAGCTCTCGCCCATCTTGAGCTCCCGCCCATCTTGAGGTACTGCGCACTGCAGTGAGGGGCTTCTCCCGGAGCCTCCGCCATGGAGCATTGGCACTTTCGGCAGGTTATTCTCATGCTGCTGTTAATCTGGAGATCAACAGACACTAGCGGCCCGCGTATATGATTATATAATCAGACAACGCCCGTTAAAAAACATTATAACATAATGAGAGACGTTCTGCAGTAAGGAGGGGCGTTTCACGGACGACACGTGTTCTTAATTTTATGTAGCTGACGGAGCATTTTTACTTTACACGACACTGTTCAACACTTCATTCTGCTTCACTCTTTATTTAACTAAACAACCGTGGATGTCTTAAAGACTCTTTCGCTAAAGATTTTTGAAGACATCCGCGTTCTTGTGACACGTAAATACTACGCTTCCTATGTTTTGGTGCGGACTGCGTTCACACCAGTAATGAACCGCTCCAGAGGTCGCAAGCAAGCGGTCCGAGACCACCTATTTTAGCGGACCAGAGTCCGGTTGTTTAGTTCACTTAAGAGGTCTCGGACTGCGTTCACACCGACCCAAATTAACCGCACCAAGCGGCTAAACGCATCAGGGTTCGATTCAACCGGACTATACAAGGCAGGTGTAGTTTTCTAAAATATTAAACTAAATTACATAGATTTTTTATTAAAACAGTACATGATTGATCCATCAGTTGAGAAAAAGATGAATAGATAATTAAAATAATAGTGCTAATCATTTGTATAAAGATCACAATTTCTCTCTGACTATTGTTAAATGTTAGATGCTATCTTGTCCATAAACTGCACTATTGAAACAACCTTACATATGAATCTGAGGAATATACAGTATAGTCTTGTCCTACAGTCCACTACAAATCATATCTGTTCTCTAATCAATATGTCTTTCTCTGTATAGGTGGATGTCTTAGTGACCACAGCTGGAGGTATAGAGGAGGATCTGATCAAGTGTTTGGGCCCGATGTACATAGGAGACTTCGATATGCCTGGCAAGCATCTTTACAAAATAGGACTGAACAGGTCAGAGAACATGTTGCATCATCAGAATTTGACACTTTGCAAATGGAAATACCACATTAAAAGTGAAATTAAATTAAAAGAGTTTTTTTTTTTTTAAATGTGCTGTGTTCCATTGTTGATACAGGACAGGAAACACACTGATGCCTGAAGAAAACTATGTGAAATTCGACAAATGGTTGATGCCCATTTTAGAGCAGATGCTGCTGGAGCAGAACACTCAGGTGTGTGGACTACTTTTCAAACTTTTTAAATGTTTCCAAACATTTAAAAAATGCTGCAAGTTTCGAAAATATATTTAAAAAAAGTCAAATAATATTATTTGTAAGAAGATTTTATTTCACCCTCTCATCAAGCGTACTTATTTTTAGTTAACTTCTTTCAGAGCGTTCGCTGGACTCCATCTAAGATGATCCATCGGCTTGGCAAGGAGATCAACAACCCTGAATCTGTTTACTACTGGGCCTACAAGGCGAGTCCTGCCGGTATACATTAGACTGGAAATGTGTGGACTTTTGGAAAAAACGAGGGATTTTCCTCTAAAATACACTAAACATTGATCTGCTGTCGATTTCAGAATAACATCCCGGTGTTCAGCCCTGCCTTGACGGACGGTGCCATCGGAGACGCGTTCTTCCTCTTCTCATTCAAAAAGCCCGGTTTGATACTGGACATAGCTGAGGGTAAAAATAATGGGAAACCTCATTGGTGCTTACCTTATTTGACTCTGTGTTTGTAGTTGGTCTTACTCAATGCATTTGATTCCAGATATTGCAAAGTTGAACCATCTTGCAGTGGCAGCGAACAGCACAGGGATACTCGCCCTGGGAGGGGGCGTGTCCAAACACCAAGTCTGCAATGCAAATGCATGGGTACGTTTTCTACGTTTTTGATTATGAGATTGCTTTGTTCTTATGTAAATACATATATCTTATCAAATATGGAAGAGAGGTTGCAAGTGACTAAAGCAGGGGTCTTGAACTAAAATTCAACGAAGTCCACTAAGAGAAAATGTCCCCATGCAAAGGTCCGGAACATAAAAATGTCTAAGTTGCATTATGAATTAGTGTGATATATATTGAAGTAGCCTGTAGCTTTATCAACGTCTGCATGTAATCAGCAACTGACTGTCAATCAAATAAAGAAAGTACAATTCATAAACAACAATATGTATCGTCAATTAACATTACTTAAATACTGTGGATATGTGTAATGTTCCTCTCGGGCTGCATTTACAAATAATATGTGCATCTTAAAAGTGCTTAATTTTAGATAAATCAAATAAAGTGTAGCAGCAGCTTGAGTTTCCCTTTTTCTTTGTTAACCGTTTCACATCATGACTTAACAGTTTCAGACGATTATAGAACAATATCAGTCTTTACACATCATAACAATTGAACAGTTTTAAAGTTTCTCTTTCTTTCCCTCTTATATTGCAGTCCCTCACTCACTTTTTTAAAATTCAGTGTGAGAATTGAGCTGGAGCTTATTGTCCTGCCAGGAGTTTGTAAATCTGGGCTGAAATGGTGTCAGGGCCATTCTCACACACACATGCAGGTGTTCATTGGTTACAGTGATGCAAACACAGGTATGGTGAAAAAAGAGAGAACTATTCGAAGCATAACAAAAACAGCGTAATATACCATCTGACAAAGGTCTGTGCTATAATGCTTCAATTAACTGGCTATTCTACTTGGATCAATAGGAGACAGAGATGTTAAATTAAAAATCAAGGGTTTTTATTATTATTTACAGCAGGGGTGGGGAACCTTTTTCCTTAACATTTTTACAACATCCTCCGAGGGTCGTACAAATGATTGAACTCAACCTCTGCTTAAAAAAACTAAAATCACAGCCCATTAATTTGGCCTTTCTTTCATTCTGTGCAAAGAAAAAGCAACCTCTTAATCCAGATATCTCACCATGACTCACGTATGCATGCATGTGCACGGTGTGGCATGACCACCAACACAGAAAGATATGTATTTAGTATCCTATCCATGTGAACATGATTTATGTGGGAGGGGGGACCTAACCTCCCCTAGGGGGGTCCGGGGGCATGCTCCCCCGGGAAGATTTTTTTTTTTTTTTTAAATATTGAAGTTAAATGCATCAATCTGGTGCAGTTTGAGAGCAACATTAAGAGATCTATGGATACATCTCTCAACACCCATATGAAACAGAACTGTAAGCAGATTTTTCTTTTTGGATATTTTACAAATCACTCCCCTTTTAAACTCTATTCTTGTTATTTTTAACAAATTTTTTGTTACTGTCATATAGTATTTCATACCTGTTTTTCATTTAGTCTCATTAATAACTATAATGATCATATCAAGGTGTGCCTTAACCTCACTGAGCTGAGGTTATTTGAGCCTCTCAAGAGAGAGCTCTCTTCCACCTGGTTGTAGAAAAGCTCTTTAAATTTGTTAGCATAGCTAGCTAACCAGATGCTAATAACAACAGATCGCCACTGTGCTTACAACTAAAGACACAGCCAGGCAAACGCTGCGGCATGTGTACGGCTCCTTAAGGGTTTTGCAATATGTTAAGGGCTGGAGCGGCGTTCCGGTGCTCTCTGTCAGCACTCCTTTCAGACGAGACATATACCACGTGAAGACACGTTACGCTCGTGTTGTGTTCAAGGAACCTGTCCTTGGCCAGGAAAAACAGGTACTAGCTTGTTTATTTATTTTTGCGGTCTAGATTTCTTCTTCTTTTTTTAAGTGAGAAGTTGTCCGTCAGTCGGACTGACGGACTCCCCCCACCCCAAAACGAAAACCCTTCGGTTCTCCACGAATTACACAAGTCACCCATATCAGCGTTAAAAAAGCGGGAGGCTTCGAAAAATCCCCTATTAATGTATTGATTATAGCTCCGGGTCCGTATAGGTCGGCGTCCGGATCCGGACTATAGGCCCTGGCTGCGGAACGCGGAATGGGGCGGGGTCGGATGTGGGCGGGGCTGGACGTCCGATGGGCGGGGTGTATGGATATCCTAATGACACAAACAGCATCATCTGCTGGACAACTACAATAAATACAAATACAAATCTGCACTGACTAAATATAATTAATCTGCACTCGACTAAATATAATTAATCTGCACTCGACTAAATATAATTAAAAAACTAAATATAAAAACTTCCTACTAATTAAATGCATGAATGTATTTAAATATGTGGTATAAAAAGTCATATATTCTATATTAGTGTATTTAAGTTCATTATTTAATATTTGTTTTAAATGATATATTAGTGTATTTAAAGGAATGGTATGCTCATGACACTCATTTTTAAATA
The DNA here is from genome assembly GCF_902827115.2 of Pseudochaenichthys georgianus. Lineage (NCBI taxonomy): Eukaryota > Metazoa > Chordata > Actinopteri > Perciformes > Channichthyidae > Pseudochaenichthys > Pseudochaenichthys georgianus. The sequence continues at coordinate 25,788,560 of NC_047510.2, forward strand.
ATTATCATCCGATAAAACAGACCAGTCTCTGCCAGGCTTTTTTTTTTTTTTTTAATCCGATGACATTATCAGTGATTTTAAACTGATTATATACCGAAATAACATCAACACTGTGGGCGCCGCCATTTTCCGGACGTGACGTAAACCATGCGTTTGGTTTTCGAAGACACGTTGATCTCCATGTTATTTACTGTAGTTTCTCTCTTCAAATATGCCTCACTGTATCGCGAAATATTGCCACAATTCTGATAGGAACAATCCACGGAATGCTCGGTTCCATCTGTTGCCAAAAGGTAAGCGTAAGAAGTACATTCGGAGGCAGTGGCTAGCGAAATGTGGCCGGCCCGAACCGAAAGATTCACAGGCTCATGTATGCAGCGAACATTTCAAATTTCCGGACGACTACTCTGAGAGTATGATGAAACATAACATGGGATTTATGGAACAACCATTACTTAATGGAGATGCAGTACCATCGGTCTTTCTGGTGTCATCACCGACCAGGACACCAGTTCGGCCAGTTGAGAAATCGCCCTCTGCAAGTGTGAAGCGACGGAGGAGCAGAAGTAGTGCTCGGAGTAAGAATAAGGTATGTTATAGCGCATTTCCATTGCCGCGGGTAGCCCCGTTTTAACGTCCTTTAGCGTCCAGGCCAGGACAGTTTTTGGTGGCCTTTCCATATAGCGTAGTACCGGCTAGTGTGTATTTCCCCCCAGTTTTTCCGGCCCCATAAAATCGTGATACTATGGCCAGGGACAACGAAGCTGAGTATGCTAAACTAGAGAGGGAATCGCTAGCAAGGGTGGTACTACATGCATACATATAGTATCTTATATCATCTTCCCATTATACACACATGCATTTCCAAACATTTGGACTACCTATGTTGCAAATGTATTATCTTTTCAATTTACACACGGCATCTATTGCACGTCTGTCCGTCCTGGGAGAGGGATCCCTCCTCTGTTGCTCTCCCTGAGGTTTCTCCCATGTTCCCTTTAAACTGTGGGTTTTCTCCGGAAGTTTTTCCTTGTACGATGTGAGGGTCTAAGGACAGAGGGTGTCGTATTGTCATACTGATATGTATGGTTGAATTCCCCCATCCAATCTCTTCACATTGGTCAAAACTTCTTCCTCTGCTGACGAGTCCGAACTCAAATACTCCGCCATGTTTCCGTGTGTTGACAAAGTGAACGCATGGATGACGTCACGACCATCACGTGACTACTGAAAATGGCAAAAATGGCGGCGGCCAGGCGGAATATACAGGTGTTGATAAAAAAAGAGCTATAAAATCATTATTTACCAGGGAATATCGCAGATTTCTTCAGGGTATGATTTAAACATAATGTTTCACTAAATACTGAAGTTTGGAATAATTATCTAATGAGTGGACCATTCCTTTAAGTATATTATTTAATATTTGTTTTAATTGATTATTCATTTAGTCAGTTCTGTGCATACTCATATCTAGTCCATATATTTCAAATGATACATTGCACTGCATTTCATAGAATGATAGAAAAAGCATTTATTATTTACAACATTTATCATATAACAGAACAATCATTAAGATAACAGAACCGAAAAAGCAAATACAGTAAATATAAAAACCAAACCAAGTATACAAAAAAAAATCTATACAACAGTGAAAGGCTTTGCTGATGCAAACATTCAACCGCGCTCTTCAAAACAGGCATGAACCTTAAGGTTTTCTTTATCAATGCACTGCTCAAAAAACATTAAATAGTCCGACTCAAATTTGAACCTGAACATAAATGCTGTGCTGCCTGGGGATGCTTCAAGCGCTCAGAGAAAGGAGTATGAATGTAAGGTTTCCCCACTGACACAGAGAGGAGGAAAGAATGGCTGGCTCAAGTCAGCAGGAGCAATTTAACTATCACAAAAGACAACAACAGCAACAACATATGTGAGGTAATCATATTTTTCACAAAACGAAGACCACACCATTGGGAAGCTTAACGTCTGTTTAATAAAAATAAGGAACAGGGAGAGGCTTGCAAAGCTCTGGGAGTTGAGACTCAGGTGCAGGGTGAGGGTCTCATTGCAGGTCTTTAGGCTCCATTGAATCCCCCTGGGGTTCTTGTGCTGAAAGAGGGAGACAGGAGAAAGGGTTAGATACATCTAGCAACCTAGAGGATGGGAAATTGCCGACCTATTTTAAAACGTACCTTGTGTTTTCACTCTCACTTAAGTCCCTCTCCCTTTGCCATCAATCCAACATCAGCTGAGCTGCAACATAATACAGACAGGTAATAATCAACAGAATACATAATATGACTGCTAAAAACACTCACCCATAAATTACGTTTTTGTTTACTGTTTGGAAGTCTCAAATATCCACTCTAAATCCATATCGATAGCGATGTATCACAAAAATAGCTCTCTTCCTTATTATTGTGTAACGTTAACTATATTATACTAGCTTGAACTCCAAAATGGATATCCTCATTTCACCACCTCCACCCACTACAATCACACGCCCCAATGTTATATTTAACTAATATGTAACTCCCTCCACCCGGATAAAAGCACGTTAAGAAGCCCCTTTTCTCTAATTCCACAACGTTGGAGGAAATAACATTAAGAGAACGGATTAATAGGCTGTTCGTGGTTAACGTGTGTTGCTAACGTTATCCGGCATTCTAGCCTAATCTGTTATCTGTAAACGTCAAATATACTGATTGAAGGGATAATCCACTAACATCCTTTAATACACATGTGTAGTTAATTTGATTCAGATGTTCTGATAATATCCGCAATATAAATCTTTAAACGTCTTCTTACCTTTAAAAGTCCATCACGAACGGTCTATTATGCTACAACTCTACTGCACTGCTAGCCGCAGATCCTCTCAATAGTTTCCCGGAAGTGCTCCGCGATCCGCCATTGCTGTAAAAAACTGGTCCATTTGAGTGAACGGAGATGTCGGAACTCTTCTCTGGGCAGGGTTGGACATCCGACCCCGCCCCATTCCGCAGCGAGGACCTTCTCGATCCGGACCGCGGTCTATGGGCTCAGAACAGTCTCATAATACACACATGCACACAGAAGGATTCAAACTTGTATTTCCGGATCCATACTTGTGTTTTTCAATGCACACACAAATGTATTCCGTTTCATATACATGTAAATAAAATCCAAATACGGAAAATGTTTTACATATGTATTTTTGATCCTCACTTATTAGTTTCGCGTTTAAATCCCCTGAACCTGCAAACACAAACGGCTTTCTGTGCACGGATCGCTTTGCATTCGTGTGTGGGTTTTTTGAGACTCCCCTGACGGTCAGCCGATTCGTACCTGTAATTTTTTCTATCTATAGCCAATCAGATGTCTCCTTCATTCTAAGCCAATCACATGAGCGCGCCCCCACGATGGTAAAATTACTTCATATACGCATTTTGCGCAGTCCGGTCAACTCGCTAAACAGAGGGCGGAGCATCAGGTGATCATGCAGAGCAGCGTGTCTCCATCAGACTCAGCAGCTGATCTGATCTCTCTCTCGCGTCCGGTTACACTTCAGTCGCGTTTATGTCCATATCGATCAGATCCAGCTCTCCTGATCGGCCTTTATAGAGAGCACCGAACTATTAAGAGTGAATATCGGCCGATAATGACCGGCTAACCTGTAGCTGCTCCCTCCACACTCACAACAACTTCATACAGACATAAATAAAGCAGCTGTATTCGCCACACAGGAAACACATTTAAAACGATTTTGCCTGCCGTTTTTGTGTACACAAGCATTCATCAATGGTTTGGGAAGTGGCGCTGTACCTTAATAATATAAAGGCTTGTATTTGCGTGCATTTCCTGTTCGGAAAGTGGCGCTGTACTGAGAGTGAAGGGTCTCCTGAGATTAGCGCCTGCAGGCAGGCTCCATGGAGCTGTCAGCTCCGGACTGCGCAAAATGCGTACATGAAGCGCTAGGTCATGAACGCAAGAAATCTACCATCGTGGGGGCGCGCTCATGTGATTGGCTTAGAATTGAGGAGACATCTGATTGGCTATAGATAGAAATAATTACAAGTACGAATCGGCTGACCGTCAGGGGAGTCTCAAAAAACCCACACACGAATGCACAGCGATCCGTGCACAGAAAGCTGTTTGTGTTTGCAGGTTCAGGGGATTCAAACGGAAAACAAATATGTGAGGATCAAAAATACACATCTAAAACTTTTTTCTGTATTTGGATTTTATTTACATGTATATGAAACGGAATACATTTGTGTGTGCATTGAAAAACACAAGTGTGGATCTGGAAATACAAGTGTGAATCCTTCTGTGCGCATGTGTGTATTATGAGACTGTTCTGAGCCCATAGCGGTCCGCCTGTTGCCGATCCCTGGACTAAAGGATACATTGCTTTGTCTCCCTCCAGAGACGGAGCTGATTATGCGGTGTTTGTGAACACGGCTCAGGAGTTCGATGGCTGTGACTATGGAGCCAGACCTGATGAGGCCGTGTCCTGGGGCAAGATCAGCTTAGATGCCAAACCTGTGAAGGTATTTGATATCAAGTATTATATAATTGGTCCATTACACCTAGCCTGATTGGCTCAATGGGTCAAACCCTCTGATTGGCCCATGTAATCGAGTCATTTCATTGGTCAAATGGTTCAATCATTATGTGTGACTGGCAAAGCCACACACAGTATAGTATTTGACATACTTACCTTATCGTATTCTCCTTCTTCCGCCACAAATGTTGTCATGCTACTCGTCCGGCAGCGTTGACACAAAACACACACAAAAAAACATCAAAGTGCGGAATGACCGGGAACGGGGTGCTATGTCTTTTATAAGAGATTCGCCAAGCAGTTTTCATGCAAATCACAGAAAACTGCCATAATTTGCCTCATAGGAATGAATGGGAGAGCTGGATAAGACTTAGATTGGGTGACATCACCGCTAGAGGGGACAGGAGCTGTAAAAAAAAACGCTTTGATCTTTGAACACACCTGTCGGCCGTTAACTAAATCCAGTTTCAGTCACACAGCCAACATTTCTCTGAATTTTGTAGTTAATTTTAGAGATTGAGTAACTTATTCTTTCATCACAATAACAGGACTGAACAGGCCCTTGTTGGAAAATGTATCTGATGTTTTAACAGCTTCTCATTTCTCTCTTTAGGTGTTTGCAGATGCTTCCATTGTTTATTCCCTTACTGGTGGCAGAGACCTTTGCAGTTCATGCTAATAAGATGACAACTGGCAAAAACAAGTCAACAGATGTTTCCTAAATCTGTTAGAAACACTAAACATATTTCATTTTCTTATTCTTTCTGTAACATGAACTGTGAAAATAAATGATATATGCATTTAAAAACTGCTCTTCCAGTCTTGACTACTCAAAGTCAGCATTCACCCATTCATAAACATACAAGTTTCCACCTGCTCATCACTGTAGACTAACATTCACACACATTCACATTCTTTTTCACTACATTTATGTGTACTACTTTACATATTCAGACGATAAGATAATACAAAATACAAATAGGCCTACAGATTACCATCACTGAATATTAAGTATTATAATTCATTGCAGAGATCGGAACAACTCACAGGCTATGTCAACAAACTAATTTAAATGTCAACTTTTCTCACAAAACTCATCAAGGGTGTTTTTTAAGAGGTGATGCTCTTGAAAACTCGTGTCAAATAAAGTCACTTAAAATGTACTAATGTACTTACTAATTATTATTAATTTAATTATTAATTAATCATTAAGGCAAGGCAAGTTTATTTATATGGCACCTTTCAACACAAGGCAATTCAAAGTGATTTACAAAAATGAAAGACATTAAGAGCATCCAGTTTTTTTAAGTCAAACTCCTCACTCTCACACTTTTCTCTCTTGAATCTGAAATAATCACTGACGAAAAATTAAAAAGCAGCGGGTTGATGGAGAAACAGCTCCTGAGAAAATACTTTTTGTTATGCGTGGAACTGCCAAAAATGTTATAAGCCCTTGTAAACAGTGACACAATAAAGTATAGAACAGAATTAGACATTTCACATGGGCAATGATTCAGAGACAAATAAAGAAACTGTAGCTGCAACGATAAATACTTAATTTATAATTTGTTAACTAATAAATGAATCAACAACTATTTTGATGATTTGTTAGAGTTATTCTTTATGAACACTTCTCAGATTTCAGCTTTTTGGGGCTTTTATTTGAAACTACTTCCGAGAAATTAGACCGGAACCGGAAGCTGCGTTTGGGATGTTTTCGGCCAGGAGTTCGTCTTGGCAACATTTGATATTCCTGAATCATATTAGATGTTCACAAGTCTTTTTTTGCAAGTCCAAGTCAAGTCTCAAGTCTTTGGTCACGAGTCCAAGTCAAGTCTCAAGTCTCTAAAAAAATAAAAGTCTCATGTCTCTTCTGGTTGTAATAAGCCTAAGTAATTGTCTGCTGCTATCCAGTCTGTTAAGAATACTGCACAGCTATATCTAATACATTCAAAGCATTTACTGTGTTATTATCACTCCTATATCTATTAGCATACAGTATCAGTACTGATTAGTTGTTTGTTATATGATCACTTTAAACAGGCTATTGCAATGCAATGTGAGGAAAAACATCACACTTTAGCTAAATGCAAACAACTTATAAGCAAAACACAAACACTTTATTAATCCCCCGCAGGGAAACTGTTAATAGTACTTAAAAGCGGGTAATGATTAACGTTACCGACCTTTTTTATGTCATGTCAAGAGTTGGATGTCAACGCAACTCAAACAAGTGTGACAAGCAATTCACTAATCTTTTCAAATATTCAGTTACAAAGCTAGTAGCAAGCTAAATTAACATTACATAGCTGATGCTGAGCTAAACATGTTTGCTAACCGTCCATATGCGTTAATGTGACTGACCTCTCCGGGTGAGTTTTCAAGTGCCTGATGAAATTCGACGTTGTTGCGCCAGCATCCTTGATTTTAATATTGCAGACTTTGCAGTGTGCGCTCCTTTTGTTGGTGCCGCCGGCGTTTTGTTCGAAGTTGTTGTAGTTGAACCTAATTACAAGCGGTACAGCCGCAGGTGTGCCGCCGGTCGCCATTGTGTTACTACGAGGTAGTAACAGAGGCGCGCACGTCTGCGTAATGAGCCCGGCTAAAATAACTGGATGGCCTACCTGCCTGTCAGCCTTCCACCTGGGCACAAATTTATCTCGTGCCCTCATTGGTCATGTGCGCATTCGTGCGGCCCCCACCTACTCTTTTTGCGGCCCTCAGATTAATTTATAAACAACGTAATTAATTAAAAATTAATTAATTAATTAATTTTTTTAATTTATTTTACATGTAGTACTGATACCGTCCACTAGACTCCTAGTTACGTCGCGAGCTGCGTACATGATTTCAAATACAGCAAAATAATCTGTGACGCATTTGTGTGTATTGTGTTTGTTTCCCGGGGAAACCCTCACAAGAAACACCGGCTGTTGTTATGCCTGCTGTGACGTTAAATTGCCTCTTGTAATTATGCCTTTACAAGCTTAACATTTGTATTTATCATCTGAATTTGGACTGTCCACTCCAAGTAGGGAATGAGTCCTTACCCCAAGTGAAGGAGTTCAAGTATCTCGGGGTCTTGTTCTCGAGTGAGGGAACAATGGAGCGTGAGATGGGCCGGAGAATCGGAGCAGCGGGAGCGGTATTGCAGTCGCTTTACCGCACCGTTGTGACGAAAAGGGAGCTGAGCCAGAAGGCAAAGCTCTCTGTCTACCGGGCCATTTTCGTTCCTACCCTCACCTATGGTCATGAAGGATGGGTCATGACCGAAAGAACGAGATCGCGGATACAAGCGGCCGAGATGGGTTTCCTCCGCCGGGTGGCTGGTGTCTCCCTCAGGGATAAGGTGAGAAGTTCGGTCATCAGGGAGGGACTCGGAGTTGAGCCGCTCCTCCTTCGCGTAGAAAGAAGCCAGTTGAGGTGGTTCGGGCACCTAGTTAGGATGCCACCTGGGCGCCTCCCTAGGGAGGTGTTCCAGGCACGTCCAGCTGGGAAGAGACCAAGGGGTAGACCTAGGACCAGGTGGAGGGATTATATCTCTTCGCTGGCCTGGGAGCGCCTTGGGATCCCCCAGTCAGAGCTGGTTGATGTCGCCAGGGAAAAGAAAGTTTGGGGCTCTCTGCTGGAACTGCTACCCCCGCGACCCGACCACGGATAAGCGGGAGAAGATGGATGGATGGATCTGAATTTGGCGAAAAAAGTTTAATATTCTTAAAAAGACTTTGTTTATTTGAAATCAGATGAAAACAAACTGTCACGGACCCTGCCGTGTTATCTATGATTACTACGCTTTTCATTCATAATTTCAGCGGGAGGGAGGGGGAGTGGCGCTGTGAGGAACAGCAAAGTGCGGGCGTGTTGACATTCCCCTTATTGTGGAATAAGGGGAATGCAGAGACTGGCTAAAAGTGTTTTAGGTTCAAGTTAGACAACTAATGTCTGGGTTAGTGTTCATGACTTCATGTTTATGTCATCTTAATGGTTAATCTCAATGCACACACAATTTGCGTGCTTTCCAATAGTTTAAAATAGCTTTATTCCACTGTTTAATAACCTGTTCAATACAAACATGCCACTTGTAAAAATGAAATAACATTTCTGTGAACCGATATTTGTTTAGTGAGCTTATTAGAGGATGTTCCCATTTTTTGGGGATGTTCCCTTTGATTGTAAAATGTCAATGAAGATGTCAGACTTAGTATATTTGTTAATAATTACATACAACACATGGAATTTTTGTGTGTGTGTGTTCCAAGTGAAGCTGCGGCCCCCTGGTGGCCAGTACATCAATTATGTGGCCCCCACCACCATCAAAGTTGCCCATCCCTGCTCTAGCAGATTATCTCCGGTTGTGTATTTTCAAATTCTAGCGATCTCGAGCCGGTTTCTCTCAAATGTACCTAACCCACCTTTAATACGCCAAAAATAGAAAACACAATGATTGTTCACGAGTCCCAACACACGAGTCCAAGTCGAGTCTGAAGTCTTTTGGTCACGAGTCCAAGTCAAGTCTGAAGTCTCTGTGTGTGCGACTTAAGTGTGACTCGAGTCCGAGTCGCAGACTCGAGTCCCCATCTCTAATAGATTCCAGTCATATTTGTGTTTGTTTAACTTTACAGATAGTGGTCACCAGCGCCATATAGACTGAGAGTTACGACATCTCCGTTCACTCCAATGGACCACTTTTTTACAGCAATGGCGGATCGTGGAGCCTCTCAATCGTTCCCCGGAAGTTAGCGCCAAGGCTAGCAGAGCTGTAGAGTTGCAGCATAATAGACCGTTCGTGGCAGACTTTTAAAGGTAAGAAGAAGTTTAAAGATTTATATTGCGGATATTATCAGTACATCTGATTCAAATTAACATGTGTATTAAAGGATGTCAGTGGATTATCCCTAATTTAGTAGATTTAGGGAACGTTTACAGATAACAGATTAAGCTAGGATACCGAAGCAAGTTAGCAATACACGTTGAACAGCCTTTTAATTGTAAATTCCGTTCTCTTAATGTCATTTCGTCCAACGTTGTTGAATTAGAGAAGAGGGGCTTCTAAACGGGATTGTATGCGGGGGTGGAGGGAGTTAAATATTAGATAAATATAACTTTTTAGCAGAGCCATATTGTGTCCTTGTGATTATGTTGATTCTGTCTGTATAATGTTGCAGCTCAGCTGATTTTTGATTGATGGCAAAGGGAGAGGGACTTAAAGAGCCTGTGACAGCATCCCAACAACTGTTGTGCAATGAACTATTGGGCTACTAGTAATCTCGAACCCAGTTTAAAAAAGAAAAAGCGATACCGTTCCGTTAAATATCAATAATTTCGAACATCGCGGGGAAATTCCTTCGACTCATTTAGAAGTTTTGGGGGAAGCCGGAAGTGACGTCAATGCGGGAACGCGTCACTGTGCAGCGAGAGAGCCAAACACGGACAAAGTGTGTTGTCATGCGTAGAAATGGTGAATTACTGAGATTAGGCACGTTAATAACGTTTTAATGAAGTTGACTACAGTATATTCATATTCGTCAGTGCTTTCATGTCAATTCATAACAAAACATAAACATAAATGATCGTGGTGAAGATGATGATTACATTAGGATTAAAAATCGGTAGTGAGAGCTGCTGAATTTCCTCCCGTCGGATGTGATATAAAAACAAATCGATTATTTTTGTAGTTGTAAACTCAAGTGGATGAAACTACATTTATTAGTGCTTTCATGTCAATTCGGCGAACATATGATACATTAAATGATCGTGAGGATGATGATTACAAATCGTTTGTTTGTGCCGGTCTGCATTTCCTGATGAGAAAACAAACCGATGCTTTTTGTAGTTGTAGTACACCAACATGGATTAAACGTGTGGTTTTTTTACCACAATGTTGGGAAATTAATGGATAAAATGCACAGATTATTGTTATTATTCCCACTCCGATTGGGACACTAGGTCCACCGTTTCCCCGCAGCCGGTACCGAAGTGGGCCGGTCGGATAAGTCACTAGTACATCCCCCATAGGCGGCGCGTGAGGCTCAGGTTTAGGAAGGCTAAATAACTTTTTTTACCTGACGCTGCCCGCCTCCGGCGTCTATAGAAAAGAGATCAACTCAGTGTGCGGAGTTTAAATCTCTCAAGTCATATTACAGGATAAAGGAAATACAGTTTAAACTGCCGTATGCAGAGAAGACGCCGACGTGTCGCACTTATCATTCATATTACATCATCAATCAGATCATCGATCATATAATATCATAATATATAATATATTTTCTTATCCGAGTCAGCTTCTCGAGCCGTATCTGGCCGTGCAACACTTACAGTGTCACATACTGTATGCAGAAGTATTATTTTAAGCAACACATTATGTTGACGAAACACTCGAGACAAATGTAATTAAAGTCAGATCCACTCGTGTCTTAGACGTGAACGCGCTCTCAGCTGGAGAGAGAAACCCTGGCTTGATTTACCGAGTTGATAACCAGTGTCGTAGGACCGCTTAGCGAGATCTCGTTTGTTAGTTTGTTGTTGTTAGTTTGTTTGTTACTCAAACATATCCAGGGTCTGTTGAACTGGCTTCGTAGTACAGGGCACAGGTGGCTAGCAGCGCTAATGTCAAAGACACAGACATTATACATTATATTTGTATTTTACCAGGATGCAGTGACACAAATATTTACATATTTACATTTACTATCTACAGCACCCGCCGCCCCTGACATCCCCCACTCCCCCCGTTGACAATTTACTAGCGGTACCGAAGTGGGCCGGTCGAGAGTCCCGGGATGATTTTTAGTCCCATTCCACCACTGGCTACATGACCATATGATCGCCCATATTGACGCACCTCATTCCTAAACTTCTAACAGATACAACATAAACCGATCCTTCAGCCTCATATGAGCTCTCAGACACGTTCAAAATTAAACCGTCATCGCTGTCTGAGCTTGCTGCTGTGTGCACCATCGTGCGTTTACATGCAGATGCTGGGATCCTGAACGGTGCAGCTGGAGCGCTGTGCCCGCAATGACGTCACACATCATTTGGCGGGACTTGAAGAATCCCGAGAAGATCCAGAAAATGGTCAACATTGAAGGGCAGATTAATGGTTATCAAAGTACAAATATCCAAAATCAGTTCAGTAACGCTTTTCAAGGGGACAATATTTACTCAAATTGATGGGTTTGGATGATGGGGGAAACTCGTGTCACAGGCTCTTTAAGTGAGAGTGAAAACACAAGGTAAGTTTAATACTACTGTTTTATATAAGTAAGCATACTAAACATGTATTCTATCACTGTATTATATAAGTAATCTTCAGGGTTCGTACGGGTGCTTGAAATCCTTGAAAATGCTTGAAATTTGACGTGGTGTTTTCAAGGTTGGGAAAGTGCTTGAATTTTGGGAATGGTGCTTGAAATTGAGATAAAGTGCTTGAAAATGTAAATGCTTTACTTTTACAATAAATTGCTGTCTGACTGAATAGTTCGCTTTTTAGATTAAAAGAAAAGAATTGCTTCGCTTCTATATAAAATAGCTCCGCTGCGGCCTTCCCGCGCTATGCGCGCGACCTGCAAGTGTTTGTGTTACGTGTGACCTGGGCATTCTGATGAGAGTGAGAGATGACACTTACCTCATTCACACCAACGGTGTTTCAGGGCCGGTTCGGAGCTGGAGCTTGAAAAGCACCGGGTTTTCCTCTTCACACCGCAGCGGAGCAGCCTCTTAGCTCCGGAATCCAGTTCGTTTCAAGCACCAAAATATTGTCCGGCCAGAGCAAAAGCATCACATACGTCACGCTTACGTCGAGGCGGGGGCAGGGACAGATCAACAACAAAAAGCCCGCGTTTTATCCAGTTTGTACACAACGATGGAGAAACAAGAGTTCTATTTCGTATATGGCTTCGCCCTCTAAGGCTATCGCTATTGGGTTATCCCTCTGCGACCCGCGCAGCACTGAAACACTTGTAGTCCACGCCCACCCGCTAGGTGGGCCCCACCCTGTTACATACCTGGGTGAAGGTTACAGTTCATTTAAATAAAAGATACAACGTTACTCCACACTCATGGTTCAATCCACCTTAAGAAATAAGACCGACCTCGGAAGCAGTTGTGTTTTAAAAAACCCTTTATTGACACGAGTACACTTTTTTATAAGAATATAACTAAACCACAGAAATGACTCCGGAAAAGCTGCAGATAGAGCCATAAGAAATGAATGCAACTGATTTCATCCGTGCGGTTTGGCTTTATGAAGCAGGCACGCAAATGGTTACGCAACGACGCATTACCAGTCGGACTCTGGGCGGTGTGAAAAGAGCCAGAGCTAAACCGAAGAACTGGTTCTGCACCTGAAAATCTCTAGCACGGAGCTTGAACCGGAATAGCGTTGGTGTGAATGAGGTATGTGTGCCAGGAGGTTGCAGTTTCAACGAGCGTTGGCTAGCAGAAGACAAATACAAGCAATGGCTAAGACGAGGGTCAAGCCCACGAGTAGCCTCCTGCAAAGTTTGCAAAAATAACGATGCGAGAGTCTGCGCTGACGAGCCACATGAAAGGTACGCCGTTTTACGCACGCATTTTAGATTAGGCTGACGTTGCATGTTACGTTTGTTTAAGCTAACGAGCGAGCTGAATAGCGAACTGTTAGGAACCTTGACTCAATAGCTTGGAGGACTCAAATGCACGACCCAGAGACAAAAAGGTTTTGAAGAAAAAATAGTCTTTACTTGAAAATAAACAAAATCACTCTTTTAGAGGAATGAACAAACTGACAAACGTAAAGCGCTCTCGTGGAGGGTAAAAAGCAAAACACTGGCTTTCATTAAACAATGGCTTAGATCTTACTTCTTGGAGCAATGAACAAGACGAACCGACAACTAACAAGGGGAGACAGGACAATATATACATGAGGTAAGTGGGCACAGGTGGAAACAATCAGGGGCGGGGCAGACACTGATGATGGCGGGAAAAGGAACCAGAGCAGGAAGTAAAGGGACCTGGAATGAGACAAGGTGAGTACAACATAAAACAGGAAGTGGAACATAAACTAAACTAACATGACAAAACTTAACATAATTGACGGGACACAACACAAACTCGATTGATGGCTAATAATAATTGCAGGGGACAATCATCACAGAGGAGCGTACCTATGTTATGTGCGTTACAGACGCCATCCTGTGGTGTTCAGAGGATGAAGCACTCACGGCATTTCGTGTTATAGTCACGGAATATAATCTATTGATTCGACACGGAGCGATTTTTAAAGCAATGTATTTCTACTGGTAGTATGTTTCGTGCCTAAACCAAATGTGACTTGATCTATCGAAATCAGTCACATTGACCCGAAGACACATTTTCGTTTGTATTACTGGTCTGGGGGAAGCTCGCGAGTGTGTTTGTGTTTATTGCGTTTGTGTACCGGGGGAAACACTCACAAGAAACACCGGCTGTTGTTGTGCCTGCTGTGACGTTGAATTACTCCGTTCTCTACTTGTAATTATGCCGTTACAAGCTTCAAAGTTGTATTTATCATCTGAATTTGCCGAAACAAGTTTAATATTCTGAAAACCAAGACTTTGTTTATTTGAAAACAGATGAAAACAAACTGTCTTTTATATAAAATTGAAGTATTATACAAGTAAAACTACATTTTGCTTTAATCCCATGTAATGTAGAATGAACACAGTCTTCCTTTGAAGATGTATAAGTCAGGTGTCTTGAGTAGTCAACATTACCTAAAATCATTGTGCACATTTGGAAATATTATTTTCCACTTGTTGTGAGTCTATTTTTATGCAGCTCTGCTTGATTTTGTGGCTACAATTCAGACTAATACACTACCAGTGGTGGAATAAGTACTCAGATCTTGTAGTGAAGTTATAAGTACTCAGATCTTGTACTTAGTAAAAGTAGAAGTACCAGTGTAGGAATACTCTGTCACAGTAAAAGTCCTGCATTCAAAATGTTCCTCAAGTAAAAGTAGAAAAGTATTCTCATCAGAATATAGTGAAAGTAAAGACAGTAAAAGTAGTCATTGTGCAGATTGGTCCATTTCAGAATATTATATATGATATGTTTTATAATGATTGATCATGAAAGTGTTCTCAAAGCTGGTAAAGGTGCAGCTAGTTTGAATGACTTTGGTATACTGCAGGGTAGCTTGTGAATTTACTCCAGGTGGAACTACAGTCTGATTTAACACTTGATTATATTTCACATCATTCATCCACATCTGTAAAGTAACTAAAGGTATTAAATACATGTAATGGAGCAAAAGTACACCATTTACCTCTGACTTATGTTTACTGCCAACCTAAAATTACCTCAACAATAGTAATCAATAATGTATTGAAAAGTTATTTGGCTGATTGTTGTATATCGCCTCAGCCAGGTTATATGGGAGGCACAGTCTACGTACAGATCACTCATTTTGAAATATTAAACTTAGTTTTATTTTCTTTAATTTTTCATCCTCGTGTAGAATGCTACATACATGAAACATACATTTGGTTGTTTATAGCATAAAGAACATCTGATTTAATGTGAGGTAGGGAAATAATCATTTGAGGATAAGTATGTGTATATAAATATGTAATTTACAACAGCTGTAAGATGCTTGAAAAGCTGGAAAATGCACCTTGAAAATGCTTGAATTTGACTTTGGAAAAGGTGTAAGAACCCTGAATCTTGTTAGTAACCTACTGTATGGCAGGTGGAGGGGCAGTGATGTTACAGGTGGAGGAGCAAAACTGCAAGACTGCAAACTCACAAGACAGAGAAATCAAAGTTTGTTCTCCAGAGAAGAGGTTGATTTCACTTCAATTTTTATTTCATATTTTCTAAAGATGTGGAAATGGCAACAAAAAAACTTGAGAGCTGTAACCAAGACAACTGTAACAACATGAGTAGAGAGCCACCAAGGTTTTTCAAGTCCCTCTCTTACTCCATTTTGCCAACCCAAACGTCCAGGTACATGACGGGACACCTTGCTTGTGTTTGTTGTTTGCGCTCCTCTGGCTGGGTGCTGGCAGGTGGAGGGCAGTGATCCCTTCCCTTCTTCCCTCAATCTTTGAGACTAATGTAAGTAGAAGACATGGCACTGTACATTTTCGAACATTTTAAATATTATACCACTTAAAAATAAGAAATATTACTTTTGTTACTAAGAGTTCATACTTATTATACCTGTGTCACCTTTCACACTAAGCTGTTGTAGAGGCTAAGCCAACGCTTTAAGCCTCTGAGGATCCACTTGGTGGGTGTAATTGACGCACACAAGTTTGCTGCCGAATAAAGGTCAGAAACAAAGTTTCCAGTTTGAAACAGACCATTTATTTCCATTTTACTGGTTTCCAGTTACTTGCTTCTTTCCATATTCACCACACGATATTACAGTTTACACAATACCTTTGCTTTGCTTGTAATCCCGTGTTTGTTTGTGTGTGTGTGTTCTCCGTGTGTGTTCTCCGTGTGTGCTCCTTGTGTGTGTGTTCAAAAACTGTATGGGCCTTCCGCGGAACCTCTCCCCAACACACATAGGTTCCTACCTTTATACCCACAGTTAATTGGCTCCTAGCTGTGATCATGAGCTATGGGCTTTGTAGATACAGGTCCCGGGGTGAATCGTGGTGCAGGGGCCCTTCTCTTTTTGACCACAGGGCGATGCACGAAGATGGTGGGTATAGCCTCTGCTCTCAGCCTAGTCTTGCCCTTTTTTGTCTTGACAAACGAGTGACTTGAGGTTACTTCACACACAGAACAACTCAGTTTTGTCTGCCCACATACATATTCCATAGTGGTTGAATACACAGTATTAGGAAACACTTTATACTTACTGGACATGTTATACTCATTACATACTGTATATAAAATATGACCAAGAATGTGAGACAACTTTATTGAAATTCATATCACATCTGTTACTGATGCCATTTGTCATACTTTGTTAAACTCACAAATAATAAAGTTCCATAACTTCAGTTGGGAACAGAGACCACACCTTATCTCCCCAAGGCAATTTCCCATCCAATAGGTGTGCTATATTGGTGTGTATAACCCTTTCTCCTGTCTGTTACTCCCTCTTTCAGCACAAGAACCAGAGGGGGATTCAATGGAGCCTGAATACCTGCACTGAGACCCTCACCCTGCACCCTGAGTCTCAACTCTGTGTTTTTCAAGCCTTTCCCTGTTTTTTTGTATTAAACAAAACATCAAGCTTTCCCAATGGTGTGGTTTTCGTTTTGTGAAAAAGTGCAAATGCAGTGTTTGTATATAATTACCTCACATATTTGTTTGCTGTTGGTCGTGAAATTGCTCCTGCTGACTTGAGCCAGCCATTTTTTCCTCCGCTCTGTGTCAGTGGGGAAGCCGTACATTCGTACTCCTTTCTCGGAGCGATTTGAGCATCCCCAGGCAGCACAGCAAACCTTGGTGGCGACTCGGAGGCAGCACAGCAAACCAGGACAACACGGAGGAAAAGGCACAGACAAACTGCATGATATGCTATTCAATGTTTATTGAATTCCATGTATTTGCAATGGATATTCCTAAAACAACATATTTAACATCATCATCATCATGCTGCTGCTGCTAGTCCTTTGATAGTCACCTGTCGGTCTCCTGTCCTTTCTGAAAGCCATAAAGATGACATTAGTCATTTAGATAACTTGTGTCCTCAATTACCATGGGATTACTGAAACTACCATGAATTTAAGAAAATGGTAGAAATTAATCTAATCTGAATTTTAAAGCATTACTTTAGATCCCCTCCCTCTAAATATATCAATAAACATTAGAAAGTGATGCTCCTGACTACTACCATACAAGTTTTAACTTCTGTTAGACAGCTATCATACTGAATACATATTTACTGTGAATGTATGCAAAAATGTATGGCATATGGCTGTCTAACAGAAGTTAAATGCATTCCTCACTTATTCTGACAATGTACTTAACCCCAAATAAAAGAACCCAATAAAAAGAGTTGTTAAATAATAGTGAAATCACGTTGTAATAACAATAACTCATCTCTCTCGAGTTTTCCTTTTGAGCTTTGCTAAAAGCCACTGTGTCAAGTGTCCATCTTGGGTTGCCGTCCGGACTTGTCCAATATGGCGGACCATCCCGCACATGCGCAGTACCGATCGGGCAGGGGGACGGATCGGGTAGTCACAGTGACAGTTGTAACTCTTCTATCTATATGGCGCTGGTGGTCACTGTTTTGTTGGGTGAAGGCTTGTTACCGGTGTTGTGCCGTAGATTGATGCCTTGCCGTAGATTGAAGCCCTGTTCGCGGGGACGCGCAAACGTGACGTCATCGCCTGTATTGAGCGTTCGTCTAGTTTAATAAGCTTTTCTCTCTCTTTTGAATGATATATTTCCAATATCAGATTAAACCGCAAACGGCTGAATAAATAATGTGCATACAATTGCGAGGAGGGTCGTTTTAAGGACACTTTTCAGATAGTCACAATCTTCGTATTGGAACAAACTTCAGTTTTTGAGTGCAGTCCCACTCTGTTATATTCCTCCTTCCTACAGAACAGACAATGACAGGATAATAATTGTCATTTGTCAGTATAGTCCTATTTCTTAAAACCTTCTCTGTTGTTTAAGTGTCTGATAACCACGAATAGTAAGCAATTATATGACAGAAATAACATATGTCAGACACTGTGTTATTTTCAAGCAAACCTAAAAGATAATGTGTTCAAATTGGCTTCACTCACTTGAATTGCTCCTTTGAATGTCATTTTCCTCTGTGGTTTCCTACTCAACACATGTTTGTATTGTAATGCCACTCATATTTTATTTTTTATTGTATTTTAATGTGACATTGAATGCTTTGAAAGGTGCCCTAAAATAAAGTGTATTATTGATCTTATATCTGGGCCTATATCACACTATTAATGTTCCTTATTTTAGAGCTGCACTGTTCTCTATAACATGTTCAGCAGAGCAGGTATTTCTCCTGCCAGATATGGCACCCCCCCCTACAACTTTCTCCAGGACAGTCACAACTTCACCAAAATCACACTGGTGCTTGCTGTTCCCCTCTAGTTTGTGCTCACAAAAGCATTTCACTCTGGGCCCAGCAAGTCAAAAACTAAAGAGGGGCTTCCATATCCGGCAGTGCCATTGCTAGAGCTGCCGGATTTTGAAGCGCCCCCTGTAATTTTGGCCAGGAAAGTCACAATGTCACAAAAATAACACTGGTGTTGCCTGTTCCCCTCTAGTTTATGCTCACCAAAGCATTTTACTCTGGGCCTTGCAGGTGAAAAACTAAAGAGGGGCTTCAAAATCCGGCAGATCAGGTGTTGGTGCTGCCGGATTTGGAACCCCCCCTATATCTTTCTCCAGGATAGTCACAACTTCACCAAAATCACACTGGTGCTTGCTGTTCCCCTCTAGTTTATGCTCACAAAAGCATTTCACTCTGGGCCCAGCAGGTACAAAAATAAAGAGGGGCTTCCATATCCGGCAGTGCAGTTGCTAGAGCTGCCGGATTTTGAAGCGCCCCTTGTAATTTTGGCCAGGATAGTCACAATGTCACCAAAATCACAATGGTGCTTGCTGTTCCCCTCTAGTTTGTGCTCACCAAAGTATTTTACTCTGCGCCTAGCAGGTACAAAACTAAAGAGGGGCTTCCAAATCCGGCAGCACCAACACCTGATCTGCCGGATTTTGAAGCCCCTCTTTAGTTTTTCACCTGCAGGGCGCAGAGTAAAATGCTTTGGTAAGCATAAACTAGAGGGTAACATGCAACACCAGCGTGATTTTGGTGACATTGTGACTATCCTGGACAAAATTACAGGAGGCGCTTCAAAATCCGGCAGCTCTAGCAACTGCACTGCCGGATATGGAAGCCCCTCTTTAGTTTTTGACTTGCTGGGCCCAGAGTGAAATGCTTTGGTGAGCACAAACTAGAGGGGAACAGCAAGCACCAGTGTGATTTTGGTGAAGTTGTGACTATCCTGGAGAAAGATATAGGGGGGGGGGTTCCAAATCCGGCAGCACCTGATCTGCCGGATTTTGAAGCCCCTATTTAGTTTTTCACCTGCAGGGCGCAGAGTAAAATGCTTTGGTGAGCATAAACTAGAGGGGAACATGCAACACCAGTGTGATTTTGGTGAAGTTGTGACTGTCCTGGAGAAAGATATAGGGGGGGTTCCAAATCCGGCAGGAGAAATACCTGCTCTGAACATGTTATGTAGAGAACAGTGCAGATCTTCCCTATTGACACCAGGATTAACCTAGTCTAAAATAAGGAACATTAATAGTGTGATAGAAAATTATATGTAATGTAATAGAGGCACAGATATAAGATCAATAATACACTATATTTTAGGGCACCTTTCAAAGCATTCAATGTCACTTTAAAATCCAATTAAAAAAAAATAGTTGCATTACAATACAAACATGTGTTGAGTAGTAATATATAAAAATGATATTCAAAGGAGCAATTGAAGTGAGTGAAGCCAGTTTGAACACATTATCTTTTAGGCTTGATTGAAAATAATAGTGTCTGACATGAGATATCATTACTGTTATATCATTGCTTACTATTTGTGGTTATCAGACACTTAAACAACAGAGAAGGTTTTAAGAAATAGGACTCTTGACAAATCACATATTATCCTGTCATTGTCTGTTCTGTAGGAAGGAGGAATATAACAGAGTGGGACTATACACTCAAAAACGTAAGTTTATTCCAATACGAAGATTGTGACAGATCTGAAAAACGTGTCCTTAAAACGAGCCTCCTCGCAATTGTATGCACATTACTTATTCAGCCGTTTGCTGTTTAATCTGATATATCATTCAAAAGACAGATAAAAGCTTTGAAAAGGGTGAAAAAAGCTTAGAAAACGGTGAACGCTCAAAACAGGCGATGACGTCACCTTTGCGCGTCCCCGCGAACAGGGCTTCAATCCACGGCAAGGCTTCAACCTACGGCATAACACCGGCGCTTGGCATCGTCAACGGCTGCACCTGAAATCACTTAAAGCCAACGTTAACCTGCTGTCGTTGTCAACGTTACGTTAAGTTAGTTTGTTTTGTATGTATGTAACATTCATCAGGTGCTTACATACCCCCTCTCTGGCGAAACCTAAAAAGGGATTGCATTTATGGGTAGCTAAAAGCTTTATTCAAGCATCTTACCTCTACACTGAGCTCACGCTAAGCTAACCTAAAGATTTGCATTGTCATATATGTAAGACGTCCAAACTAAATAAAGGAAGTGTTAGTTTGAAGTCATGCTAGTTACAGTGAGTGACGACCAAATAAAATACAAGTAATGCTAGTTTAAATTGATGTTATCTTACAGTGTATGACGACGGCAAAACAAAGTAAAGGAAGTTTAAAGTAATGTTAGCAGTGAATAAGTAGAGGTCTTTGACAGAAGAAAGGTGATGTCTGAGGCCAGGATTACTGTGTGTGACTCGGAGAGTGGACCCGGTCCTGACCCGCTGACATCTCCCAGTGCTGAAGCTTCTGGGCCCGACTTGAAGGGGTAAGACTTTATTACTTTATACTAATCTAATCAAATCAAGTTTTATTTATATAGCACATTTATAAACGATTTTTGGTCGAGCCAAAGTGCTGTACATAAAATAAAAATAGCCTACAGTAGAGACACTTTACAGCAAATACAACAGCACAGATTGTTCAGAATATCAGTATGAGAAAAACGACACCCTCTATCCTTAGACCCTCACATCGTACAAGGAAAAACTTCCAGAGAAAACAACTGGCTAAAACAACTGGCTGTTAATTTTACACAAGTATAAGGGATTAACAAAGGTGGAAGAATACTTCAGATGTTCTACTAGTAAAAGTAGAAATACCATAGTGTAGGTGTAAAACAATGTTACTTGATGATGACATTTTAATTATTGTATTTACAGCTGGGTAGCACGTGAATTTAATCCAGATGTAACTAAAGGCTTGTTTAAGTGTTGATCAGATTTTTAAAAATAATTTACCCATATTTACCAAGTAGCTAAAGGTACTAAGTAAATGTAGTGGAGGTAAAAGTCAACCATTTACCTCTGAATTGTAGTGGAAAATAATTACAAACAAGCATAAAATGGAAATACTTAAGTAAAATACAAGTACTTAAAGTAAATGTAGTTACTTTACACCACTGGGGGTTAATAACCAGGTTGCTTTATATTTTCTTTCCAGTCTTGTGCCTGCTAGTCCCCGGTCCTCAACAGATGTTAGCCCCTCACCTTCTACTGAGATGAGTGGCTTGTTGTCGTTACCATGGGAGATGTTGACACACATTGTCTCTCACCTTCCTGCTCAGTGTGTCATCACTGTGCTGCCAAAGGTTCGTCAAACATTCCATCATTTCCATACAAGTATTTTAAAGATGTCTTGAAGGCCAATTTGTGTTGTTTAATCACTAGATGTAGGTATCACAATGTGATTATATATTTCTAGTGGGAAACCGTTGTCAGGTGTAATCTCATGCACATGTGCCATCCTCATGCAAGTGTTAACATCGCTATTAGAGTTGAGAAACAGTATGGCAACTATTACAAATGTTACCTCTTCCTCCTCTTTTTAGGTCTGCCATACTTTGGGCAATGTGGGTAAGGACACCACCGCGTGGCAGCTCCGGGCTCGCAGACTTATAGGATCCCAAGCTGTCTTTCCAGTGGGGCCAAGGGAAGACTTTGACTGGCCCTCTGCTTGCCTGGAGATAGAACAGCTGATAACCTGCTGGACAGGCCAAGGGCATCTCGTGGCAAAACAGACCAAAAAGGATGAGGAGGAAAGCGAAGAAGTGAAGCAGCAGCAAAGGGCAGGGCAGGAAGAGGAGCCAGTTGTAGAAGGACAGCAAGATGGTAGAGAGGAAGAGCTGGACGGGGTAGGAGTGGAAGGGCAGGAGGTTGCTTATGGTGTTGATGAAGGAATGGAGGTGGTAATGGAAGGTGAAGAGGATGAAATTCAGCCCATTGTAGGTGGGGACCAACTTGAAAGATCGAGGGAGGAGTTGGAAGAGAGACTAGATGATGATGCAGGAGCACTGATGGTAGAAGAAAGGAACCACAGGATGGTATTCAATGATATTGAGGCGTTAGGTGGTGCTCCAAATCGCATGGAGAACCTGGCAGACCCAAGGAATCTGGGTAATAGAAGACGGGTAGAGGTGAAGCAACGTCCGTCCCCTAGAAGTCAGAGCCCACCTCCAGCGCTGGAGTGCACCACCCTCCCTACATGCCACATTGCACAGGTCAACTCAGTCCTCCTGCTGGGGGGGGAGGGGGCAGTGTGCGCCACAGGCTCCAGAGACATGAATGTTAAACTGTGGGATCTAAAGGCAGGCTCGCTGCTGCACACACTGGGAGCGAGGGGGGAGTTCAGCACTCATCGAGGCTGGGTCTGGTGCCTGGCGTCTCAGGGACCTCTGCTGGCTTCGGGGGGCTTCGACAGCACTCTGAGGCTGTGGGACCTACAGGCGGGGGGTGCAGCGACGGGCCTGATCAAGACCGGGGCCGCTGTCCTCTGCTTGTCCTGTCAAACGGATGTTTTGGTGGCTGGAACATTTGACAAGAGGGTCAGCATGTATGACACCAGAGGTGAGGGGTTGAGCCTATAACAGTCCATAAAGCAATCAAAGGTCATTAAGAATGTGATAATAAAACATCCAACTATTAATCAATATTATAATTATTTATTAAACACCTTTTTACAAAGTCGAATATCAAAGACATTTAGAAGACAAATCACATACATAGATAGATATAAACTTTATTCATCCCAATTGTTATAGTTCCTGAATTTATGCTATAATCTTTTTCACAGCTGCTGAACCTCTGGTGAAAAGCGTCCGTCTCCATGGCAACGCTGTGATGTGCCTAGCTGCAGATGACAAGTACATCATCTCCGGGAGTAAAGACTGCACGGTGGCTGTCTATGACCGGAGGGCATGCAAGGGCTTGAAGAAAATTCGGGTATACACAATAACACACAGATGCCTTGATGTTTTTATAAAGAACATCAACCTGTAACCTTGAGTTCTTGAAGAAAACCATGTTTTTCTTGTATTCCTCCATGAAGAATCTAAAAGTCTTGATAACTGAACAGGGATTGTTTTTAACAACGCATTTTCTCTAAACCTTACTATTGACAACACTGAACGAGCATTGGATAAATGAGAGCTGGATTATACTGCATGATTTATGTGATCGTTTTTAAGTGAATAATTTGTTATGGTATTGCTGTTAAACATGGCCCACATTTTCTTCAATTCATCAAGCCTTTCTCCGTTGTTAGATTCTTTGTTTACAGTGGAGATATGAGAGAAAAAAAGTTTTCTTCAACTGTTCGATGTAAAAGATATAAACAATGTATTTTTGTGGGTGTTGTATTTCTTATGCATCTGTGTACCTAACTTGCACAAACCCCTTTTATTTCTAGCTGAGCTCTTACCTGCTGTCCATGAGCTACAGTGGCTGTGAAGTATGGGCAGGGGACAACAGAGGTATGCTCCACTCCTTTTCCATACAGGTGGGGACCCTCAAACGTCTGTCCCAGTTTGATGTGGGACACACAGCTCTGGTCACCGGCATCCACAAGTCCGCTGGAAGCCTCTACACCTGTTCATCTGATTGCACTGTCAAGGTAGGATGACGTATTATTTTATAATAGAATGGCCTCTTTTCTGTTAGTATATTTCTTTGTTGTTGTTTTAGTTTTTCCTATTTTTTATTTAATTTTTTGTCATTAAGATTTTTATTCAATTGTTCACATGTTATGCATAAATGCAGAACAAACATAAACAAAACCAAAGGCATCCAACTTAGAGGAAGCAACAAAAAAAAAACCCACATCCATATGCACACACACATATACATCAACGTAAAGCATGTAAATACACATTTACAACACATATATATATATATATATATATATATATACATATATACATATACACATATACAGATACACTTCCTGTCCCTAGTACCCTGTACCTAAGACAATGTTGATATAGGCCAAGAAGATGTGCCACATTCCGTTAGATTTGCTTGGAATGTTATTTACCCTGGCGATCATAATTTCAAAGGCATTTTTTAAGCCATTGTGTAAACTCTGGTTTATGTGGGCTCTTCCAGTTGTGCAGAATAAGCCTGGCAGCTACAATAAAACCTGTTAAAGTCAGTCCTAGTTCTGCTTTAGTAAGGCCTGGTGGCACAAGAGACTTGTCCCCTAGCAAACTGGTAGCGGTTTTCTAAGCCACCCTTCAAGGTTTTTTAATACCACCTTCCAAAAAGGCAGTACCATTGGGCAATCCCAACTCTAGAGCAGGGGTTCCCAACCTTTTTCCCAAGAGCCCCCCCAAATGACTCCTGTTGGAAATTGCACGCACACGCACACGCGCACACACACACACACACACACACAGGGGGCGCAACAGCGGTAATTAAAGTTTAAAAGTCTCAAAAATGCTACAACTACTGTCACAAACTGGACGAATGTTAAGTATTTTGTTAAAGGAGGACGAAAGCGTAATTAAGGAGCACTATTGGAGTGACTTTGATGGTTATTGGACTCAGGATGAATTCATTTGGATTCCCGCTGTATGAAGAAATTAAAGGACGGCGCAAGTGGAAACAATTCACAAAGGGATTAAACTGTTTAAAACACAGCCGGATTTTGCCAATGTGTTTATGTGGATTCAAAAGTCGTAAATAATCTACAAAATGGAGGAGACCGATCTCATCGGAGTAACTGTGACAAATAATCCAACTGAAACCGGCATGGACAATGACTATGTTTTAAAAATGCGCTTATCCAGAAAAGCCTGGTTTGGACACTTAACGCGCAGAAGAAACATTTATATTATATATTATATTATTATTATAGAAAATATTATGCATTTCTGTCTTTTTATACCTTTTTATTAGCTACTAACTTGAATTTTTATTTTAATTAATCAATTATTTGTTATACTTTATTGTAATGTATACAATCATGTATTGTGTAACAATTATATGTTTAAAAAGTAAAAGGAAAAAGTCTTAAATCATCTGAGGCCTGGCGCACCCCCTGCGATGTTTGAGATCCCAGGTTGGGAACCACTGTTCTAGAGCATGAAGAAATGTGCCTACATCTTTATTACATTCCCAACATTTATTGTCCTGAGTTATAAGCCCATTTTAAACAATTTCAGGGGTGTAAAATAATATCTATGCACAATTTTATAATGGATAAACTTGCTTCTCGCATGCCTTGTAGCCCAACCTACATTCAAGCCTATTTTGTTTTTTGTAAATGTGATTGTTGATAAACATTAACTCTCCATGGTCTCATGAGTGTTAATAAAGGTTGAATAAATGAAAAAAATCTCATTACAGGTACATATCCCTTGTGCCCCTCCAAGGACTGTTTGCATAATGCCTCACCAAATGGGAGTCAATGGGGTTAGTATTCAAATGTGTTAACCTTTTAAAAAGGATGTTGTTACTTTAATTAAGTTAATTTAACAAAGCATGTAATGTAATTAGCTGTTTGATCTATTTGGGAAGGAGAAAAAACATCTGTATCAATGAAGAAATAACAACAAAATAATAAAAAAGTTAACTTAAGCACACAGTCATAATGAATAGAATTCCTGCTGCCTGTCTGTTTTTCCTATGTATATTATTCCAGGCTCATTGTCATTGCTAAAATGTTTATTTCTTCCCTTGTCTTCATCCTCTCACTCACTCTCCACCTGTCTGTCTTTGACTATCAGCTGAGCGTGGAGGCTGGAGTCCTTGCTGTAGCTTCAGGGCAAGATTGTTTGGAAATATGGAGGCCCAGAAATTGAATGAGCAAGACCTGCAAACTACGAGACAAGACTTGAAAGCAGGGGTTAATAAGACCTTTCAGCCTGTAAACACCATACTGGTCTTTTAGCATTTTAAACTAACAACAAATGCAAAACTCTGAAGATGTTAGTGACTTGACAAAATGACCACAAAAAGTTAAGACAGCAAATGATTCCAATTGAATCCTTCGTGGTACATATGTCCAAAGAAAGTATTTTATTCTGCTGCAGTAACATACACAAATGTTCTTGGAAATATGCATTACCAGTTGCTTGGTTAAGCTTTAAAAGTTAATTTATTGTTGCTCTTCCATGTGTTGATGTATGATGGTTGAGAAGTTTAAGGCCCCTTTTTTTTTGCCAAAAGCTCTCGGCCCTTCTTGAATTCTTTGTTAGACCTGTTGAGAATTTTCTCTACAAACAAAACTATAAATATGTAAACACAGGAAACGTGTTTGTCTCATGCACTTATTTACCTTCTGTGCCAGTAGATTTCAAAGACACTTTGTTTGAAGTGTAGAAAAGTGTTGATCTTGTTTGAAAGCTTGTAAATCCACCAAACTCATTTCAATTACTAAACTGTACCAAAAGCACTAGTCATGTAAAGTGAATACTTGTATCCAAGCTCTCTGTGACACACTGATTATATTTGTAAATCTTTTTATATGAACACACTCCTCAGTTTGAGTCAGTGTGATCTGTTTGGAAGTTGTCGGCTTTGTGTGTGTGTTACTTTATAAAAAGTATTGAATTGCTTGAATGAATCCAACTATACATTATTTGCACAATACTACACATTTCCATCCATTAAAGAAATTACCATTAAATAGCCTGGAAATCTTGTGTCTGGGTGTTTGGCTGCATGTGTTTTCTGCCTTATGGAGAGTTCTGATGTCATGGCTTTATGCTAAATGTGTAAACAAAGCTAAAATAGTATACTTTAGTTACCCATGTAATAGTTAGATGATGAATGTAAAGAAGCAACAATACTAATGCATTTAAGGGTACAAACAAGTGTTGTCTTTAATTTAGGCTTAAAATGCATTGTCTACAAGGAGATAAAGGAAACAAACAACAGTGTAATGGTTTGTGGCAGGAGATTAATCTTCTCACTAGAAGGTTATCTTTAAAGGTAAACTATTATGCAAAATCCACTTTGTCATGTCTTTTATACATCAACATGTGTCCCCTCTGTGTAAAGAGATTCACTCACTTATTGTCCTGATCCATTTATAGAAAAACCTGTCTGAATATGAGCTGATCAGATTTTGGCCACTTTATGATGTCATAACGATTTTCTTTTGCTTGTGTAACCATTAGCCAATCACCAACCAAGGCAACCCACCCCCACCTTATCACCTGCATCTCCTCCTGGAGCACCATTGTGTTCTTTTTAACCAAATATCTCTCAGAGGGGCGTGGGGAGTGGCTCCTTATTTTAATCTAAAGTAACAGACAGAGAATCAGCACTTTTGAAACAGGGCTGAAACAGAGGGGATTATGGGATGCTACAATGATCTGTTTGGTATTTGGAGCCAAACACTTCAGAGACATGTTTGTATATATCTGAGAGCTATACTATATTGATGTAAAAACAGTATAATAGGGGACCTTTAACATATTTGACTGTAAAAAAAAAAGGCAGTTGCTGTCTGTGAGATCTGTGTTGATAATCTGTCCTGAGGCAGTCAAAGCAGCACGCAGGTCTTCTTATCTTTGAAAGGATTGGAGGAGGCAGCGATGCCGGTGAGCAGAGGGTCGCTGCGCCGGTGATCCTGACAGAACCGCACCAAGTCTCCTGCTGTCAGGGAGATCTGCTGGGAGAAAGGTGGACAGGGTGGAAATTCACAGGCTTTCAGGCATTCGGATACAGTAATATTTATGCTAAACTATTTGACATTGTTTTTAACAAATAGTGACTTGGAGGTATACTCGTTTTTTTTTTGTAAGTACACTATACATTGTGTCCCTACAGGTGCACATAATTACTGTACATAAAGAGTGCTATTCTGGATTAAATTACTGTATTTATGAAACATTACTAGTGCTGCTAAGAATGTGGGAAAATATTTCATTGTAGGCTACTACAATAATTTGGAGACACAATTAAGCTGTACTTTTGACTCAAATTGTATTTTAAACCCCTTCTCAGATAACTATTAATACAACATACATGAAACAAAGCTACCAAAATGTACATTTGAAGTATAGTTTAGAATGACACATTGTCCTAAATTATAATGAAGATACACTTAAAAGTTAGAATAAAGTGAATCATTACTGATTAGTTAAATTAGGATTTCTTCAAATATATCAAAGTGCATCTAAATGATGGCTCAAAATAGTTAATCAAATAGTCTTAACTTTGGTTTCATATATCTTGAGTAGCACAAATGATGTAGCAATATCAGGAGTATATTGTATTTATGCAAGAGTCAGCACATTTATCATGACTATACCTAAATGAAGTCTTGTTCAGTGTGCTTTGATCCACTTGGATGTGATAAAGCATGCATGTAGTTAACATATTCTTCAGAATTGTACATACCTTTATTCTCTCCATGCACGCCTCCACCCGAAGTTGATCCACCAGTTTTTGCGCCTGAATAACACTGTTGCTGCTGTTTCCTGACATTGCCTTCTGTGTACAGATTCAGCCAAAGTCCTGATAACTCGACTAAAGATCCTTCTTATTTTATGAATAAAAAAGGAGCAGCAGGAAAATGATTTAGGGCAATATTTTTCAAAATCCAAAGAGTTGGCACGGATTGTGCAGGAGTCAGAAAAGCTCTTCTTTGTCACCTGTAAAGTGACCCCTTTTTATTCACTGTTGGGGGCAGTTCAAAGGCTCTGTGATATGAAAGGTCGTACAGCACAGTGTTGGAAATGTCACAGACACCACTGATTCAATATTAAAGGCTAACACATGATGCTATGTTTCGGGTCATTGCTGCAATATGTGCCTTTGCTTTTAACATTTTTAATACATGGGTTTGCTTATTGTAAATGCAATATTAGAAATCTCGAGGTTTTTCAATTAAAGATTCAAATGCCTTATCGTCATATGCACAGTATAGCTACAGTGTAGAAATGCCAATGAAAATCTTAAGTACCAGGCAGCACTCCTCCAACATTGCAAGTTATATAGAACATAACACAAATAAAAAAATACAACAAGCTTAATAATGCAGAGGATGTTGTAAGTGACCAAGTAAATGCAGGAGTTTACATAAATAAATAAAGATATACAAGAACAGAATGTAAAATTAAATATTGTACAGTAAAATAAAATACTGTTTATTGCAGTGATAACTATTTTGATAAATAAATAGTAAAATGCCAACAGATGAATGCTTTAGGTTATGGAGGAACTTAACAGAGATCAGGCATGTGGTGTGTTAACCTTGTTTTAGCCTGTTAAGCCCCAAGCCTGTTTTTCAGGTCTCAGGCTCGAAAATGACATACCCAGAACAAATGACTATACTGTATCTTCACTTTTAAAAGGGGTAAATTAATAATCTTTTTTCTCAAAGCAATGATAAACCTGTGAGTCGGATGTAGAAAAGGCAGAATCAATATAGATGTTTTTATTTCAAAGTACATTCAGATTGAACATAGTAAAAAAAATATTGTGTCCGTCCAAAAAAACCACATTACTTATAGTGAAAACCACCCTTGAATGATGGGATAGAAGACAAAAAAAGCTTTAGGAATTCAAACTATAACACATAATAAGTAGGCCTACCCTGTATCAGGATTGATGCAAAACAAGTGCAATTTGACCTTTTTAGAGAGAAAATTGGGTGTATTTGCCATATCTCACTGGAACCCATCGGTCGAGCACTCTTTCGCTTCCGCGGGTGGGGCATGGGGTTTAACACCATACACAGAAAAGGGACAGCATTTATTTATTTTTTTCACATTTTTGCTTTTGAATGAAATCAGCAAGAAACACTTTTAATTGTTATCCATTCAGTCACATGTGGGCTTATTAAAGATAACTGCTTGGAGGTCATTTCCACTTGCCTGAAACATTGAGCCAAAATAATAATGTCAAGTGTGCCAAAGCCACCACAATCATAGTATGGGTTAATAAACAATTTTATTTTTTTACAGAATATCAATAAATACAGACGCAAATAATGAACAAGTAATATAAACATTATGCCAGTAGAATTCATAAGTGACCCTCTAAGCTTATTTGATCTATACTGTTGCAGCATTCAATGTTATTATTTACTGAAAATAAGTGGCTCGAAGGTTTGTTTAATAAAGGAAGTTAACTGGCCTAAGAAAGACAAACAATTGAATCCAAGGTACACGGATCCAGTCGCCTTTCTGTGTACTGGTTGCAGTAAAACAAGCAATTTAACAACCTGTTCAGCCATGGTTCAGTCAGAAATACACGTTGGGCATGTTTGTCCCTCCTCTCTCTCCGTAGTAGGAGTTTCCATGCCGCAGGGCATCGTAGCCTGTATGTAGGAAGCAGGAGACCCATGTGTTGTTTATATGCACTTTTGTGTCCGAAGCCAGCCGATTAATACAGAACCATCTTTAGCTGACGTCTCTTCAAAACAGGTATTTTGTCAGCTCTATTTTCTATTATCTACTATGTGAGTCGATAGGACCAATCTAGCTCATAGTTAGCTTGTCTGCTAGCCAACGATCAAACCACATTATCTA